>NC_135805.1:52446036-52647706 GCF_964213995.1 Mustelus asterias
GTTTCAGTCCTTTAAGATATTGTTACAGGCTCTTAGCTTGCAGGTGAATTGTTGGTTGTCTCGAGTGAAGGGTTGAAGAAGCCATCAGCTGTTATGGCTTTTGTAGTTGAATTTGTAGGTGTTTGCTTTTTCAGGTAGACTAAGCAGGTTTTTGGAAAAGAGAGGTATCTTATTTCTCTCCAGTTCTGCAGTTATGGCACTTACAGATTGTCTGGACCTTTTCAGTAGAATGGAAGTTGATTTCTAAATACCTTCCTCTCAGTCTTCTCTTGGCCAAGAACCCTCTTTGATGTTGTCTTTGAGTTCTCCCTGGAGGTTTTGCATTCTGCCTTTCAGGATGGTTTTTTATAGCGTCATTTATACAGTTGGAAAACACAAGCAATGCTGCCATGTTAATTTTCAAGGAGTTCTTGTTAAAGCAGGCAAAGAAGTTAATTACATTGTGGTCCTTTGAAGTCCCTTTCTGCCACCTGTTCCCTCAGAAGTCAAAGGGTTTTTCACATCTTTTAGAAGTTTTAGTGGACATCCACGGAGGAGTCTTTGCATTTTAATGACTTTTCATAGCCAGCTCTAACGACATGAGTCTGACGAGGTTTGAACAGAGAAAGATGCCATGTTGTTTGTCCATACTTTTGTTCTGAAAAAGACTTTTAAGCTCATTGTAAATGTTTGCAAATAGAAGTGTACCTTTAAAACAGTTGTCCTTAAAATGTATAATATCGTAATTGTACATTCATGACAATAAAGTCACTGATTAAATACTGCACATTCAGGATTGTACTTTCAGATTTTTTTCCCATCAGCACATAGAAAATTGTGATCCTGTTTCTTATCCTAAATAAGGAAAGATTGAGACAGTTAAAGGAGATAATTCCCTTAACTGGTGTAAACTGGATATTTTTTCATTGCCCACTGTTTAATTATTTAAAATGATTGCAGATATTTTTGCAAGAATGGCGATTGATTCGTGTTATACCTTGTGAACTCCATTTGATCGCTTGCTATTTTGAAAATCCTCCTTTTGAAGATAGATGTTAAAGTATTACATTTATGGGTCTGTTTCAGTCTCAAGTACTTATGTGAGTAGACTGTGGTGGCAGTGTATATACTTAACCCATAAAGAGACAAAAGGGTAAATTGTTTAATCTGCTTTTTGGACTTAACAGACGCACTTCAGAGCGTGGAATAACTTACAAAGAAATTGGCTAATGTCATGGGACTAGGTATGGGTTGGATGAGTAAGATAAGGTAGGCCACCCATCTGTTGGTATCATTAGATAAGCAGGAAGTCTTTAATTTGTGGCTGAGTGGTAATTTGATATGTGACTTTCATAAATTTATACAGTAAGACAGGAAAATTGAAGGAAGTAGAGTCATAGAGCTGTACAGCACAGACACAAGCCCTTTGACCCACCATGTCTATGTCGGCCATCAAATACCAATCCATACTAATCCCATTGACCAACACTTAGCCCATAGCCTACTATGCCTCGGCGATTTAAGTGCTCATCCAGATGTTTCTTAAATGTTGCGAGAGTACCAGCCTCCACCACCCTCTCAGACAGCGCGTTCCATATTTCCACCACTCTCTTGGTGAAGTAACTTCATTAAAAAAGTAACCAGGTCTCCTATTGGAACTGTTTTCCCAGTTTGAAATTTTCTAAAATAGCATTGCAAAAATAGAAGCAATTTCATTAGGGGCTATTACAGTATTACTAATTGCAATGATAAAAATACTTTTAACACAAAACAGTTTTATCAGTCTGATAAAATATAACTATTGCTGTTAGGAGAGTAGTTTTAAAGTGATTGTTGTAGTGACCTGCCATGTTATGGTCAGAAAAAACCTGGTCACATTGTACCCAAGTTGGTCTCCAGCCTGCAGTTAATTGATAACTGAATGTGGTAATCAAATCCCAACAATAAGTGCAAGGAGTTCATGAATTATTTTGTAATTAATATCAAGACCATTTGATCAGTTGCTTTGCAACTTCCCTTCCACTAGCCGCTCAGGCAAAACTTTCCTAAAATATCATAAGACTATAAGATATAGGAGCAGAATTAGGCCATTCGGCCCATTGAGTCTGTTCCCCCATTCAATCATGACTGATATGATTCTCATCCCCATCCTCCTGCCTTCTCCCAGGAGATTCCTTATTGATCAAGAACCTATCTGTCCCTGTCTTAAAGACACTCAATGACCTGGCCTCCACAGCCCTCTGTGGCAATGAGTTCCACAGATTCACCACCCTCTGGCTGAAGAAATTCCTCCTCATCTCAGTCTTAAACCTTCAAGCTCACTCTGTTTTTCATTACCCAATTTTTAGTCACTGTTTCTAATTTTTGCCTTCCTGGCTAGGCATCCATTTTTTCTTATTTCCATAAAGCCTTTGACTGGCCAAATCCATGATCTCTAAAAACTAATAAGACAGAGGAAATTCGCCAGGATGTTGCCTGGGGTGGAGTATTTGAGCCACAAGGAGAGACTGGATAGGCTTGGATTGCTTTCTTTAAAGAGACAAAGCTGAGGAGGAAAATGATTGAGGTGTATAAGATTATGAAGGGGTAATGACAGGGTGAGTAAGGCAGCTGTTCCCCTTAGTTGAGGGGTCAATCATGAAGAGCATAGGTTTAGGGTAAAGGGCAGAAGATTCAGAGGGGATTTGAGAAAAAACATTTTCACTCAGCGGGTGGTGGGAATCTGGGGTGCACTGCCTGGAAAGGTAGTAGTGTCCGGAAACCTTACAACCTTTAAAAAATATTTGGATGAACACTTGAAATATCATAACATTCAAGGATATGGGATTAGCCTTTAGTGGTAGTTATTGTCAGTGCAGACTCAATGGGCCTTTTCTGCGCTGTTTGGCTCTTATGGCAAGGGCAGTAGGCATATATATTTGCCATTACTCCAAGTCATACAGCATCTTGACATGGAATTATATTGCCATTTGGGTCAAAGACCTGGAACTCCCTTATCTAACAGGAGTGACCTCATCACATGAATTGGAGCAGATAAAGAAGGCAGCTCACCACTGCATTCTCAGGTCAATCAAGGACGGGCGATAAACGTTGGCCTCACCGTCAATACCCATATCCCTTGAACAAATAAAAAAGTTAAAGCCCTCAGCAGGTTAAAAGCACAATATAAATTCAAGTCCTTGTTAGTGATGGAAAATCCATTGCAGAGTTTGTGATATATTTATCCCTGGTTGAATGTCATATTCTTGGTGCTATTGACACATGATCTTGCTCCTATTGTCTGTAGTAGAGTCGGTTTTAAAGGGCACAAATAGCAATTTCTCCTTTCAAAGAGGAAACGCTGCAAATGGGTAGATGAATGTTCTCTTTGTGGGAAACATTAAACCAAAAGTACATTTCGCTTCTTCCTTCAAAACACTTGTGTTTAATCAGCTTCTTCTCAGTCGCTCTTTGTTCATTTATCAGCCGTCTACAGTAAAGTGTTAGCATTGCAGTTTCCTGCATGATTTAACAAAATTAATATTATCTATATTAACATCTTTGAACTTGTTCCTGTATTTAGTAAAACATAGCAACAAGTCATGTAGCAGTTAAGCTCTGCAACTTAGTAGGATTTTTACAATGGGTTGGTAGAAGCAAACAGTCAAGGCAGAATGTTTGGTCCTCTGCTGGCAGATTTGCAAGTGAGGGGGTCCATGTCCTGCTGCCTTCCCAACCACCCTCAACCTGTCCACAGTTTTACAGGCGAGGGTGGTTGGGAGGGCAGCAGTTTATGCCCTCCTGCTGAGGCCTAAGGCAGGTGAGGCCTAAGGCAGCCTGCCCGCCCTATTCCCAAATGAGGTGATTTAAATGCTATTCAAGTGCCAGGCAATGACCATCATCAACAATCAAGAATGTAACCATCATTCCCTTGATATTCAATGATGTTACCATTACTTAATCCCCTACCATCAACATCCTTGGGATTACCATTGACCAGACAACTGCACTGGACCAGCCACACAAATATTGTAGCTACACCAGCAGGCCAGAGGCTGTGAATGCTGCAGAGTAACTGACTCCCCAAAGCCAGTCCACCATCTACAAGGCACAAGTCAGGAGTGTGATGGAATACTCTGCACTTGTCTGGATGAGTGCAGCTCCAACAACACTTAAGCTCCCCTAAAAGACAAAAAAAAACACTTAAGCTCAACATCATCCAGGACAAAGCAGCCCTCTTGATCGGCATCCCATCCACCAACCTAAACATCTACAAGATGCAGCGCAGAAACTCACCAAAGCTCCTTCAACAATACCTTCCAAACCTGTGACCTCTATCATCTAGCAGGACAAGGGCAGCAGATACATGGCAACATCACTACCTGCAAGTTTCACTCCAAGCTACATGCCGTCCTGACTTGGAACTATATCGGCGTTCCTTCATGATCGCGGAATCAAAATCCTGGAAGTCCCTTCCTAATAGCACTGTGTACCTACACCATGTGGATTACCACGGTTCAGGAAGATGCTTCAAGAAGGCAGCTCAGTACCACCTTAAGGATAATTAGGGATGGGCAAAAAATGCTGGCCTTGCCAACAATGTCCACATCCCATGAAAGAATTAAAGAGAAAAGTAGCCACTTAAGGGGGCAGAGCCCAAATGTTTGTCTGGCTTGGGGCTCAGTTGTGAAAGTGGGACCTCCATCACCACTCCCCATTCCATTTCAGGTGTCTTCTCCACCACTAGATTTTTATAATTGATTTGACATTCTACCAACTGCTATGATGATTTGAAATTATTTATTTATTTATCTTTGTTACCATGCAGTGCAAAGCACCTACACAATATTTAAAACAACAACATCAGACTATACATGCATAGAAAAGTTTTTGACAAGTCTTCAATATTGACCACAAAATCAGGCAAAACATTCCAAGTATCAACAATTCTATGAAAATTCTGTGAAAAACATTTGCAAATATCAAGATGTGAACTAAATTTCCATAGTTTATACTGATAACCAAGCAAAGTACTGTAATTGTGAGTAAAGAAGTTTTCAGGTTGAGAGGTAGAAAGGCCATGTATCAAACTTCAACTAAATCAAAAATCAGTCTTCTCTAAAGAGTCTATTCCAAGAATTCTTAAATGCACCTCATAAGGTATTCATTCCCCTCATGCCTTCCATTTTCCTGATAACATGTCTTTGCACTCTCTCTATAAATATGTATTTCTCTGAAAGTGTGGATTCCAAACTGTGCATGCGTACTCCAGATGTGGGTGCACCAGCTGCTTATAAGGTTTAAGATAAACGCTTATATCCAAACTCAAAAAAAGTGCATTCAGCATTTGTAGAACATTTTCTGCCTGAGGCACATGATTCGTAAACTTCTGATTACTTAGAAACTAGAAGCAAGAGCAGGCCCTTCAAGCCTCTCTGCCATTCATTTTGATCGTAGCTGATCATCAAATTCAATATCCTGATTCCCCCCTTTCCCTCACCCATATCCCTTGACCCCTTTAGCCCCAAGAGCTATATCTAATTTCTTCTTGAAATCACACAACGTTTTGGCCTCAACTACATTCTGTGGTAGTGAATTCCACAAATTCACCACCCTCTGGGTGAAGAAATTTCTCCTCACCTCAGTTCTTAAAGGTTTACTCCTTATCCTCAAACCATGACCCATAGTTCTGGACTTCCTCACCATTGGGAACATTCTTTCTGAATCTACCCTGTGTAACCCTGTTAGAATTTTAGAAGTTTCTATGAGATCTCCTCTCACTTTTCTAAACTCCAATGAATATAATCCTAACCGACTTAGTCTGTCCTCATATGACTTGTGCCGTTTGATCAGCGTGGCAAGCCGGAAAGATAGCAGGCGAGGCTAAAAAAGAATGGCAATCGGTTTCATATCCTCCTGGCTCTGTTTTGCCAGCGAGAACGCCTTTGTGAAGTCTATTAGCATAGGACTGACTAAATTTGATTAGCGAGTCTGGAATGGATACTTCCGCCCTTGCTGGCGAGACATCTCGCTGCGAGAATCTCTACTGCTCTGCAGTAGCTTGAACCAGGTGCCATGGCCACATCGGTGGGGGGGTCGGAGGCCATTGAAGCTCCTGGGTGGTCTGGTTTCGTGAGCAGGTCCTCAGAATTCCCAGCTGAATTGTTAATCTGATCTTTCCCATGTATCAGAGCAGAGGTTAAACTGAGGCCCTGTCCACTCTTTCAAGGGGATGTAAAGAAATCCCTTGGCATTATTTCAAAGACAAGCAGGGGAATTATTCCCAATGTCCTGGCCAAAATTTATCCCTCCGTCAACATCAGGGAAACAGATGATCAGGTTATTTCGCTTGCTGCTGTTTGTGGGATCTTGCTGTGCGTAAAGTTCCTGCTGCCTTTAATACATTAGAACAGTGATGTGGTACACCACACTTTAGAAGAACTTAATTAGCTATGAAGGTGCTTTAGGAAGGCTTGAGTTCATAAGCACTTTGTAAATACAAGATTTTTCCATATTTATTTTCACTCGAGTAGGATGTTTCCAGTAACTGAAGTTTTGCTAAAATTTATAAGTCCATAAGATATAGGAGCAGAATTAGGTCATTCGGCCCATCAAGTCTGCTCCGCCATTCGATCATGGCTGATATGCTCCTCATCCCCATTTTCCTGCCTTCACCCCATAACCCTTCAACCCAGTATCAATTAAAAATCTAACTCCTCAAATTTACTCACTGTCCCAGCATCCACCGCAATTTTGGGATAACGAAGTCCACAGATTCACAACTCTTTGGGAGAAGTAGTTTCTCCTCAACTCTGTTTTAAATTTACTACCCCTTATCCTAAGACTATGACATTTCACCCTAGAATGCCCCACAAGAGGAAGCATCTGCTCCATGTCTACTTGTGACACTCGCTCCCAAATTCTTTTGAATAGTGGAATGTGCTACAGGCTGGCCATCAATATGATACTGTGAATTAGGATTATTGGGACTGAAATGGAGAACTGGGCACTTTTCCACATTAAAGTTGAGTTGCCACTCCTTGGACCATTGCACCATTGTAGAGAGTTCATTTTGGAGAAGTGCATTATTCAAGAGCCCTGGACTATTTTTCTTAACTTCCGAATAAATTTTAATGTCACCTGCACATTTCAAAACTGTGCTATGTTGAATGTGGCTATCAATATTATTAATATAAACCACAAAAAGACACTTCCTTGAAGGACTCCAGAAATTATGTGTTGGATTTGATATTTGCTCATCAACATTGGCCACTTCCACGAGGTCCAACAAAAATAATTTTATCCACTGGTAAAGTTTTCCTCTAATCCCCAAAACTGGCTCAAAAACCGCTCATGTGGCAATGAATTAAAGGCTTTTGAAAAACCCAATTGCATCACGTCATTGACCTCTGTCAACTACAGCAGTCACATCCTCTTAAAAACTCAATTCACTGTGAGGCACATGAACCCTAGGGTTGAAGCCAAACTGGTTGCCCACGATAAGACCATGCTCCTTCCAAAAAGTCCAAATGGTCTCTACAAGACAAGATCCCATTAGTTTTCCAATGTGGCAGGTCAAACTGACCGGCTCATAATTCTCAGCCTCCTTTCTGCTCCCTTTTTTAAAAGTAGGTACAACAAGAGCAGTTTTCCTTTTTTTTAGGTGTCCATCTTTCAACAGCATTTAAAGAGCAAACAAAGCAGATGCAATAAAAAAAAAGCATGTCCCGAGAGCATTAGCTTTGGCCTCTGGATTACTAATTCAGTGACATTACAGGTCGAGTATCCTTTATCCCTAAATCTGAAAACACAACACATCCATAAAACCTACTTTTGAATCTCATTGACCATTTGCACAGGAAGACTGTGACCTGAACCGACACTACTCAAGCGGCACGGTGGCACAGTGGTTAGCACTGCTGCTTCACAGCTCCAGGGACCTGGGTTCGATTCCCGGCTTGGGTCACTGTCTGTGTGGAGTTTGCACATTCTCCTCGTGTCTGCGTGGGTTTCCTCCGGGTGCTCCGGTTTCCTCCCACAGTGCAAAGATGTGCGGGTTAGGTTGATTGGCCATGCTAAAATTGCCCTTAGTGTCCTGAGATGCGTAGGTTAGAGAGATTAGTGGGTAAATATGTAGGGATGTGGGGGTAGGGCCTGGGTGGGATTGTGGTCGGTGCAGACTCAATGGGCCGAATGGCCTCTTTCTGTGCTGTAGGGTTTCTAAGTTTCTAAGCTGTCACAAACCTGACCTTTATTGTTCAGTGGTACATCTTTTCTAGCCATTTTATTTATGAGAGACCTTAGCTCACCTGGGATTAGGCCATTCTAATGTAAGTAGGTCTATTTGGTATTTAAAAACCAAAATTATCTGAAACGCACTTGGACCTGAGGGTTTTGGATGAGGATACTCGCCCTGTACCATTATGCCACTGTCTCCTCCTGTCCACTGTTGGTGTACAATGAACAGTTCTAGTCTCCCTTGTTCATATTACTTGACTCCTGCCGAGAATTTTAATCTTGTTGCCCTGAAAAGTACCCTGGATGCACGGATAACCAATCCACATAATTTTCTCTGAACATTTGGAAGTCTAAAAGCTTGCAGATTGGGGGTGTAGCTGCTCAGATAAACAGACCACCCCTAGACCCTGCTCAGCACTTTTGTTAAGCCAGTTTTGAGACAGCACTATTATCTAAGTGCAAATGGTGTGAGGCTCAGACAGATTGTAGCATCGCTGTTGGTTAAGAGGAAATCTAAATTGACATCGGATGCTGTTTGGCAAGGCAAAATGTTAACAGATAGTGTTGAAACATTTCTTAATGGTTCAATGCATTGCCAAACACTTGAGATTCAGGACAGTTTGTTAATTTGTTTATAAGGAATACTAAACCTAATCCAAGGTCGGGAAACATCAAACAGTACTGTCGAATTTTGATATAGTAAAATAGTTGTTAAAAGGAGCTGCAGTGGAGTGGCCCTTTCCTGGATTATTTCTCCCATGTGGACCTGAGGTACCAATATTAAGGATAACCTGAACAGTTTTCATTTCTCGCAGACATACTTCCATCGATGCATCCTTAATATTTTCTCCTTCAGATATTGCCTATACTTCACTCATCTGCCACATCTGTCTCTGAACTTGGATAACTACATCGATGCTCCATGCCAATTCCAACCTGTTTGCCAACTTAACCAACTTTGCCAACAAGAGCTCTGACTTTAATTCTCCATCCTATTATTTCCAATTTCTTCTCCTTTTGCTACCAGATATATTTATCCTAATAATTGCTTTGTAGTCCAACCTATTTAACTTGGGCTATCCAGTGTCCGTTTGTGGGTGAGGTTTGATCACTGCTCCATTTATTCCACATTTTCTTCTACTTCTCGTCTTTTCTAAATCTGTTCGTAGGATGTGTCATGAAGGTGGTAGTGAGCTGCCTTCTATCCTGAAGTCTATGTGGAAGTTATATCTGAAGTGCTGTTTGGGAGGGAGTGCCAGCATTTTGATCCAGTGACCATGAAAGAGCAAAGAACAAAGAAATTAACTGCACAGGAACAGGCCCTTCGGCCCTCCAAGCCTGCACCGACCATGCTGCCCAACTTAACTAAAACCCCCTACTGTGCCGGGGACCATATCCCTCTATTCCCATCTCATTCATGTACTTGTCAAGACGCCCCTTAAAAGTCACTCTGGGTTTTCGCCTCTCCCTGGAGATCACATGGTCTGGAATGGGGGGGTGGGGGTAAGTTAATAGGTTGTAATGAACAAAGCATCGTAGCTGTGAGGGACAGCTCGGTGGATAGGATATTGGTATGTAGATAGGCTGGAAAATTGGGCGGGGATCCTGGATTCAGGATTCAATCCTGGACCGGGGAGCGGCGCGGGCTTGGGGGGCCGAAGGGCCTGTTCCTGTGCTGTATTGTTCTTTGTTCTTTGTTCTTTGTATCTGCTTCCACTACCTCCCCCGGCAACGAGTTCCAAGCACCCACTACTCTCCTGTGTAAAAAATCTGCGTCGTACATCTTTAAACCTTGCCCCTCGCACCTTAAACTTATGCCCCCTAGTAATTGACTCTTCCACCCTGGGAAAAAGCTTCTGACTATCCACTCTGTCCGTGCTTCTCATAAGCTTGTAGACTTCTGTCAGGTCTCCCCTCAACTTCCGTCGCTCCAGTGAGAACAAACCAAGTTTCTCCAACCTCTCCTTATAGCTAATGCTCTCCACACCAGGCAACATCCTGATAAATCTTTTCTGTACCTTCTCCAAAGCCTCCACATCTTTCTGGTAGTGTGGCGACCAGAATTGAACACGATATTCCAAGTGCGGCCTAACTAAGGTTTTATAAAGCTGCAATATGACTTGCCAATTTTTAAACTCACTACCCCGGCCGATGAAGGCAAGCATGCCGTATGCCTTCTTGACTACCTTCTCCGCCTACATTGCCACTTTCAGTGACCTGTGTACCTGTACACCCAGATCCCTTTGCCTATCAATGCTCTTAAGAGTTCTGCCATTTACTGTATATTTCCTATCTGTATTCGACCTTCCAAAATGCATTACCTCACATTTGTTCGGATTAGACTCCATCTGCCATCTCTCCGCCCAAGTCTCCAACTGATCTATATCCTGCTGTATCCTCTGATGGTCCTCATCGCTATCTGCAAATCCACCAACCTTTGTGTCGTCCGCAAACTTACTAATCAATCCAGTTACATTTTCCTCCAAATCATTTATATATATATTACAAACAGCAAAAATCCCAGCACTGATCCCTGATGAACACCACTTGTCACAGCCCTCCATTCAGAAACACACCCTTCCACTGCTACCCTCTGTCTTCTTTGACCGAGCCAGTTTTGTATCCACCTTGCTAGCTCACCTCTGATCCCATGCGACTTCACCTTCTGCACCAGTCTGCCATGAGGGACCTTGTCAAAGGCCTTACTGAAGTCCATGTAGACAACATCCACTGCCCTACCCTCATCAATCATCTTCATCACTTCCTCGAAAAACTCGATCAAGTAGTGATATGTTTCTGCGTTAGGACATTGCAGGTGATATTTCCGTGTACCTGCTGCCCTTGCTCTGGGTGCTAGAGGTTACGGATTTGGAAGGTGCTGTCAGTACACTGTGTCACATTGCTGCAGTGCATCTTGCAAATGGTACACACTACTGCCATGGTACTCAATGGTGGTGGAAGTGAATGTTTAAGGTTGTGAATGGGTAACTGCAAGGCAGTAGAGGAGAACTAAGTAGGTGGTGATGAAGTCCTCTGAGTATCTCTTGTACTTGAATCTCTATTCAGTTTTGAATGGTGAGGGCAACAGTTCCTTGGGAGCATAGCCAGCGAAAAGTACATAGCATAGTGGGTCAACTTGGTCAAACCAAAGGGGAAGGCAATTAGTGAACCAGTTGGATTTTTACCACAATCGATGGTGGTTGCTATGGCCACCATTACTAAGTAACTTTATTTTCCAGATTTAGTAATTGCCATGGTGAGAGTTGAACCTGTGTCTGGGCCTCTGAATTACTAGTCCAGTGACATTACCACTACACCACCCTCTTCCTCCTGCGGTTCCTACTCCTCAGAGAATAAAAGTGCCTCGCCCCACCTGAACCACAATCTTCCAACCTTTAGGTCCCTTCTTTGATTTCACCATTGCTTCACAGCTCCATATCCTCCCCCTCCGCCCACCTTATTTCAGAGACCCCCTCTAACCATGCTCCACTCGGCCGTGGTTCCCGGGTGACATCTTGGACTGGGCGCACCGCAAAAGAAACTTAATTCAATGATTAATGAGGAAGACTACAGACAGTTACCCGCAGATCCGACCAAAGAACACAACAGACTGATCAAGACCTTTGATCAGGACTTTCAGAGCACCCTCCGGGCTCTCATCCCACATACTCCCCGCGTTGGAGATCTCTACTGCCTCTTGAAAATACACAAGGCCAACACACCCGGTCATCCCATCATATCAAGCAATGGGACTCTGTGTGAGAATCTCTCCGGCTACGTCGAGGGCATCCTGAAACCCATCGTACAAGGAACCACCCAGCTTCTGTCACGACACAACGGACTTCTTGCAGAAACACAGCACCCATGGGGCAGTTGAACCAGGAACACTTCTCGTCACAATGATATCTCGGCACTCTACACCAGTATCCCCCACGACGATGGCATTGCTGCAACTGCCTCAGTACCCAACGCTGACAACTGCCAATCTCCAGTCGCAATTCTACAACTCATCCGCTTCATCCTGGACCACAACGTCTTCACCTTCAACGACCAGTTCTTCATCCAGACACACGGAACAGCCATGGGGACCAAATTTGCACCTCAATATGCCAACGTCTTCATACACAGGCTTGAACAAGACCTCTTCACAGCACAGGACCTTCAACTGACGCTATACACTTGATACATCGATGACATTTTCTTCCTTTGGACTCACGGCGAACAAACACTGAAACAGCTACATGATGACATTAACAAGTTCCATTCCACCATCAGACTCACCATGGACTACCCTCCGGAATCGGTTGCATTCTTGGACACATGCATCTCCATCATGGATAGTCACTTCAGCACTTCATTGCAAGCCCACGGATAACCTCACGATGCTCCACTCCTCCAGCTTCCACCCTAAACACATTGGAGAAGCCATCCCCTATGGACAAACCCTCTGTATACACAGGATCTGCTCAGATGAGGAGGAACGCAACAGACATCTACAGATGCTGAAAGACACCCTTGTAAGAACAGGATATGGCGCTCGACTCATCGATCAACAGTTCCGACACGCCACAGCGAAAAACTGCACCGACCTCCTCAGAAGACAAACACGGGACACGGTCGACAGAGTACCCTTCGTCGTCCAGTACTTCCCCGGAGCGGAGAAGCTATGACATCTTCTTCGGAGCCTTCAAAATGTCATCGATGAAGACGAACATCTCGCCAAGACCATCCCCACACCCCCACTACTTGCCTTCAAACAACCGCACAACCTCAAACAGACCATTGTTCGCAGCAAACTACCCAGCCTTCAGGAGAACAGTGACAACACAACCCTGCCACAGCAACCTCTGCAAGACGTGCTGGATCATCGACACGGATGCCATCATCTCACGTGAGAACACCATCCACCAGGTACATGGTACATGCTCTTGCAACTTGGCCAACCTTGTCTACCTGATACGCTGCAGGAAAGGATGTCCCAAGGCATAGTACATCGGTGAGACCATGCAAACACTATGACAACGGATGAATGGACATCGCTCGACAATCTCCACGTAGGAGTGTTCCCTACCTGTTGGGGAACACTTCAGCAGTCAAGGGCATTCAGCCTCTGATCTTCGGGTAAGCGTTCTCCAAGGTGGCCTTCAAGCCACACGAGAACGCAGAGTCGCTGAGCAGAAACTGATAGCCAAGTTTCACACACATGAGGATGGCCTCAACAGGGATCTTGGGTTCATGTCACAGTACCTGCAACCCCAAGCGTGAGCTTGCAAAATCTTACGAACTATCCTGGCTTGAGACAATTCACATCTCTTTAACCTGTGCTTAACCCTCTCTCCACTTGCATTGTCTGTACCTGTAAAAACTTGACTACCTGTTAAGACTCGCATTCCAACTATTATCTTGTAATTGAGTCTATGTCTATATATGCCCTGTTTGTGAACCCAACTCTCCATTCAGCTGATGAAGGGACAGCGCTCCGAAAGCTCGTGCTACCAAATAAACCTGTGGGGACTTTTACCTGGTATTGTGAGACTTCTTACTAATTCAATGATTGGCATATAAATAATCTGGAAGCATTGCTGTGGAGGTACTGGTTTTGTCTTGCCAAAGTATCGGTCATTTTTGAGTAGTTACTGACTTTTGAGGAATGGGGCGTTCTACTTTCCTGATCGATGCAGCAGAGAAAGCCCATTATCTCTGGGCTAGATTTTTGTAAGTAGGCTATGTCAAAAATAGAAGGATATCTCTGACACTGCAGATTTTTGATAAGGAAGTCTCCATTGCACAACCGCCTCCCCGACCCCCCCCCAGACCCATACACACACACACACACACACACCCACACACACACCTTTGTTGTGCACCAGGTGTTTGCAGTTGCAAATGAACTTGTGATTTGAAGGCTGTCTGCAGTTTGTAATGTGTGAGTGCCTGTGGTTTCAAAGGACAGTTTGTATCTAATGTAAGTCAGTTGCGAGTGTCAATAAGCATTCATATTTTGCAGGTTGCCCATTTGTACAGATTTTGCTGTATAAATTTACTAGGTCCAGTAAATCTGACTCCAGCTACATCAATCTGACTCTTAACTACATTGGCAGACATCAATCCAGAATAGTATGTTGCCTCCCCGGTGCCAAGCTTACAAGTATCACTGAGCGACTGTAAAGCATTCAAAGCTTATTATCGATATCAATGCTAATGAGCCGGGTAGAAAGAGGTACGAGGTTGAGATTTTAAGAAGCTCAAAAGTAAATTCTAAAGTGGACCTTAAAGATAATGACATCTGGTTTACCTCTCCTGCATTGTGCTTGTAAGGATGGGAAAAGGACGGGTAGTGCAGATTAATGCATGTCTGCAGAGCTGGGGGATGGGGGGGGGGGGGGGGGGGGCGGCGGGCGGTGTGGTTGGGGGTGGAGGGGGCTTTAGATTCCTGCAGCATTGGGGCTAGCTCTGGAGGAAATGAGACCTGTACAGATTTGGTGGGTTGCCCTCAACTGGACCCAAACCAATATGGTGGTGGGGAGAGTTGCTGGTATTGCCGGAAGGTTTAATTGAAACTTGGCAGAGTGATCGAGAACCTGAGTACAGGTTGAAGAGAGAAAGAGAAGCAAAGGTGGAAATGGAAAACGGAATTCTAGTAAGTGAATATGGAGGGCGGAGGTAACAAAGAAGTTGTTCAATGATAAATAAGCAAGCAAGCATTCGAGTGAATAAGGCAGATAAGCTGACGGCATGGATTGACACATGCAAGTGTGATGGTATAGCTATTGCTGAAACTTCAGAGCAGAAATGGCAGCTTAACATTTTTGTAACTGGAAGACTGTTTCCGGTGGACTTGTCGGGGCTCAGTACTCGCTCCCTTGATCATCTTGGTTTACATCAATGATTTAGATGATTAAAAGTAGGAGTCACAAATGAGATGTTTGCAGATGACATCAAAATTAGTCATTTGGTTCATTGTAGGGAAAAAATTATCTATGTTGCAGAAAGCTGTCATTCAGCTGGGCAGGAAAGTGGCAAATGGAATTAAGTTTAAGATAATGCAATTAGCACACAGTGCAAGGAATTACAGGATAAATGGTAGGATGCCAAAAAGTATGGAGGAAACAGAGGGACATTGGAGAACATGCTCACAGATCCATGAAGTTACAGAGCAGGTAGATAAGGTGGTTAAGAAGGCATATGGAATACTTTAACCGTATTATCCAAAAATAGAATGTATGAGCAAGGAGGTCATACCAGAACTGTGTAAAACATGGCCATGGCAAGGGTACTGTGTTTAATCCTGGTCACCATGGTGGAAAAAGGATGCATGAAAGAGGGCATAGAGAATGCATTGACCATGCTGCTAGCACTGGATTTAGCCAAGAAGAAAAATAGGATAGGTGGGGTTGTTTTCTTCAGAACCGAGGAGGCTGCTGATGAAAATTTGAACTGAAATGTTCAAAATTATCAGGTGCCTAGTCAGAGTGGCAAAGAACAAAGAAAAGTGCAGCATAGGAATAGGCCCTTCATCCCTCCAAACCTTTGCCGATCATGATGCCCTAACTAAACTAAAAAAAAATCTTGTGCCCTTACTCGGTCCATATTCCCCTATTCATGTACCATCCAGATGCCTCTTAAATGTTGCTAATGGTGCCTGCTTCCACCACCTCCTGGCAGCGTGTTTCAGGCACCCACCATTCTCTGCATGAAAAACTTTCCCCGCACATCTCCCTTAAACTTTCTCCCTCTCACCTTGAACCTGTGCCCCCTTGTAACTGACACTTCCACCCTTACAAAAAGTGTCTGACTATCCACCCTGTCTATGCCTCTCAAAAATTTGTAGACCTCTATCAGGTCTCCCCTCGGCCTCCATCCTTCCAGTGAAAACAATCCTGGTTTATTCAACCTCTCCTCATAGCCAACATTTCTGAGACCAGTGAACATCCAAGTGAACCATCTTTGCAGTCTCACCAAAGCTTCACGTCCTTCTAGTAGTGAGGTGACCAGAACTCCATGCAATTCTCCAAATGCGGCCTAACCAATGTCTTATAGAGTTGCCACATGATTTCCCAACTCTTACTCAATGCCCTGGCTGATGAAGGCAAGCATGTCATATGATTTCTTAATCACCCTTGCCACCTATGTCACCACTTTTAGGGAACTGTGGACCTGCTTGCCCAGATCCCTCTGTATGTTAATGTTCCTAAGGGTTCTGCCATTTACAATATAATTCATACCTAAATTTGATCCTCCAAAATGCATCACTTCACATTTGTCCGCGTTAAACTCCATCTGCCATTTCTGTCCCCAAGTCTCCAATCTACCTATGTCTTGTTGTGTCCTCTGACAATCCCCAGTGCTATCAGCAACTCCACCATTCTTTGTGTCATCTGCAAACCTACTAGTCAGACCACCTACATTTTCCTCCAGATCATTTATATATATTACAAACAACAGAGGTCCCAGCACTGATCCCTGCGGAACACCACTAGCTACAGATCTCCATTCTGAAAAACACCCTTCCACCGGTACTTTCTATCTCCAATGACCAAGCCAGTTCCGTATCCGTCTAACCAGCCCACCCCGAATCCCATGTGATTTTAATTTTTGTACCAGTCTGCCATCTGGGACCTTGTCAAAAGCCTTACTAAAGTCCATCTAAACTACACCCACAGCCCTTCCCTCATCAATTATCTTTGTCACCTCTTCAAAAAACTCAATCAAGTTGGTGAGATGTGACCTTCCCCATACAAAACCATGCTGCCTGTCACTAACTGGTCCATTTCCTCCAAATGCGCATATAGCCTGTCCCTCAGTATCTTCTCCAAAAGCTTCCCCACTGCTGACGTCAGGCTCACCAGCCTATAATTTTCTGGATTATCCCTGCTTTTCTTAAACGAGAACAACTATCTGACTATCCACCCTGTCTATGCCTCTCAAAAATTTGTCGACCTATTCTCCAGTTTGCTGGAACCTCATTTGTGGTCAAAGAGGATGTGAAGATACTGTTAAGGCCCCAGATATTTCTCTCCCTGTCTCCCGCAGTAATCTGGGATTAATCCCATCCGGCCCTGGGGACTTGTCTACTTTAATGAAATTTAGGATACTCAACACTTCCTCCTTTGATGTATTGACATTCTCTAGAGCATTCACATACCTATCTTTGACCTCAACATCCGTCATGTCTTTCTCCTTGGTGAATAGCGATACAAAGTACTCATTGAGGATCTCACCCACTTCCTGTGGCTCCACCCATAACTTCCTCCATTGTTCTTGAGCGGGCCTACTCTTTCTCATGCTACCCTCTTGCTCCTAATATATGCATAAAAAGCCTTGGGATTCTTTTTGACCCTGTTTGCTAAAGACATTTCATGACCCCTTTTAGCCCTCCCAATTCCACGTTTAAGCTCCTTCCTACTTTCACTATACTCCTCAAGGCTTTGTCAGTTTTTAGATGCCTAGACCTATCACATATTTCCTTTTTCCTTTTGACTAAGCTTACAATTTACCTTGTCATCCATGGTTCCTGAATCCTGCCATTTCTATCCTTTGTTTTTGCGGGACATACCTGTCCTACACTTCAGTCAACTGGCCTTTAAAAGCCTCCCATGTGCCAGATGTGGATTTGCCCTCAAATAGCTGCTCCCAATCCACATTCCCCAGTTCCTGCCTAATTTGGATGTAATTGGCCCTCGCCCAATTAAGCACTCTCACCCGAGGACCACTCTTGTCCTCATTCCATGACTATCCGAAATCTTATGGGATTATGGTCGCTAAACCCAAAATGCTCCCCCACTGAAACATTGATCACCTAGCCCGGCTCATTCCTCAATACCAAGTCTAGTATGGCCAAAGGAGGTCTTGTGACGCAGTGGACAGCATCTCTACTCTGACCCA
Organism: Mustelus asterias; assembly: GCF_964213995.1. Classification (NCBI taxonomy): domain Eukaryota; kingdom Metazoa; phylum Chordata; class Chondrichthyes; order Carcharhiniformes; family Triakidae; genus Mustelus; species Mustelus asterias. Next base: position 52,464,118 of record NC_135805.1, read on the forward strand.
GAAGCTCTGCGTCCAATTCCCACTGCAGGACTTGATGGCTAAGGAAGGTTGAGTATCAATCTGCACATCTTTCCAATGCACTTTAATGGCAAGAGGTAAGATGGGGATGGATCCTGGTCAGCCATATGATGAAAATAAAGTTGGAGTCTCTCTGCATTAAGAGTTAGAAGTGGGATTAGGCTTTATAGTTCTTTTGTGAATCTTTGGGCTAAATGGCCTCATCTGTGCCGTAGAGTTTCTGTGTTTCTATGATAATGTTTTGGCCAAGAATACTGTTTTGAGAAACTGTAGCGATGTCTTGAGTCTAAAACGATTGATGTCCAACAACCATAACCATCTGCCTTTATGCTAGGTATGATTCCAGTCAGTGGAGAGTTTTCCTCCCAATCTTCATTGACTTCTCGGATTAACACTTTGTTCAATTCTGCCTGATGTTGAGAGCAGTCAGTGAATAGGTTATTGGTGAGCTGGTGCCATTTGCTTGCACCTTCCATCAACTTGCTGTTAATTGCGTGTAGACTGATGGAGTGGTATTTTGCCAAATTCGATTTGTCATGCTTTTTGTGAGCAGGACATATCCGGGCAATTTTATGCTTTGTCAGATAGGTGCCAGTGTTGTAGCTGTACTGACTAGTTTGGCTAGAGGGACAGCTGGTTTTGAAGTGCAAGTCTTCAACACTGCAGCTGCAGTGGCTGCTCGTGAAACCTTTGGTGTTTGCAGCACTCTGGGCATTCAGTTCTTGCTTTAGTCTATAATTGCCGCATAATCTAAATGAAATGATCAAAGCAAAACACCATGTGGAGGTCAGGCACTTTCACAGAGAGACAACTATTGAATCACTTACCCTGGATGTGTTTATTTCACAACTAACGTTAAAACATAGTGTAGTTGAAGCCAGTGAATATACTTTTTGGGAAGCTGGGTGATGTGGGGCAAGAATAAAAGGGTGGAAATATAACCTAACAAGATAGCTGGCAAGTATGTTGGGTTATATATCTCAGTCTTTGGTTCTGCAACCTTGGATGTAGCTTGACAATAGATTTGACATTGCAGTAAATACAATTAAATAACTAATATGTTGTGATTACAGAGGGTTATATCTGAAAATAAAATCATAGTTTGAAGCAAGCATTCTAAATAGATCATTCTTTTTCCTATAACTAGATTAATGAAAATAATTGTATAATAAATGGCTACCGGCCAGAGTAAACTATGTGACATTGCTGACTAATTTCCTTGCTGTTAAATACATTTGCTGTAATGTGCTACTGGTAACAAGATTACATTGTATTTTGATTCTTTATGTTGATACAGTAATTGGCACCAGCCCAATTTAATATCCTTTCTGAAAATCAAAGTCTTAGTTTCAGGGAACCCATAACTAACCCCTAGTTTTGTTTTTATGTATGAGATGATGATGTGAAACAGTAAGCAAGTTTATTTTAATTACCCATTAACAACTCCTGATATTTCCCCCGCCCCTAGTATCCTCAAGAAAGTGGGAAGTGTGCCTTGTGAGCCGTTTGCATGTACTTTTCATCGCTCAACGCACACTCTGGGCTGGTTCCCTTCATAGCAAAGAGGCTAATCTATTTCCAATCTTCACAAAAATAAACCAAATAGATCTACAATAGGGAAAGATATTTCACATTTGGGGTGATTATCTGACTACTTAGCTGAAGAGAGACAAATTAGGGATCCCCAAAGTGGCTTCAGAAAGAAGTTATGTCTCTCAAACTTGACTACTTTTTTTTAAGAAGTAACCACGATAGTGGGTGAATGAAGCCCAATAGACATTAGCTGTTTAGACTTCCAAAGAAACTTTGGACAGGATACCACAAAACATTGAGTCTGTTGAAATTGCACTGTGTCCAGCACAAGCATAAATCATTTTCCCTTGCAGACTGCCAAACAGTGATGTAGTATGAACTTTGTAGAAAATTGTGATTTGAGATTCTACTTTTTTTTATTAGAACTCCCAAACAACGAGAACATTTGTTTATGCCAGGCTAGAACTCAAAAAAAAAAAGAACATTTGTTTATGCCAGGATAGTTAGTTGTCATTGCATAGCCGAGGAACTGAATGTTCATGATTAAAGATTAGATTTCTATCATTACTAACAAATGATGGACTGATCTTCTTGGTATTTTATTTGAGATCGTGCATCATCTGTCCCATTATTATTCAATTCCATGTTGACTCATTGGGCCCTATTTTACCATTTTGATTCTAAGTGCTGGGCGGACGTGAAACTGGGAATGTTTCAGATCTGACTTTTAGACCCGTTCTCAGGCGCCCCCATACGCACTCTGCCTGCAGAACTATCAGCAAGTCCCAGTCGCGCTGCAGAAGCCAAATCGGTGCCTCAACTGCTCATGTGCAGGGAAAAAAAGATAGAATGCCACTCCCCTGCCACATCCCTCTCGGGCTGGATAATGCCTCCCCATGGCCCCCACAGACATTGCCCCAGCCCCCCAAACATTACTGCCTCCTTTATCCCCCCCCCCCCCCCCCCACCCCCACTCCCTGCCACCCAGACCGATCGTGGGCCCCTCCCCCCTCTTTCTCCTCACTGATCTCCGGCAGAGTGGCAGCGGGGACACCCCCCCCCCCCCCCCCCCCCCCGATCTCAAGCGGAGAACCATCGGACGCTAGGCACCTACCTCCTCACTAACTGGAGAGCCCAAATGGGACGTTTGTGGAGGATGTATGTTTCGCGCCGATTCTGGATGGGCGAACGTGGTGGGAAAGGGGGAAGTGCCGGTAAGGTTGGCCGTTCAGCCCATTAAGTCAATTTAAATACATACAAATACATTTAAATTAACCTCCCGCCCGTTTCGGGCACGGTCCCAATCGCGGCCATTTGTGGACCTTGGTAAAGGGGGAACTGGCACGGAAGCTGGTGTGGATCGCACTACTTGCCTCACGCCCGACTTTACCAAGTTTTCGCACCTGAAAACGGGCGCAACTTGATGGTAAAATCAGGCCCATTGTGATTTGGGTTTTTCAGGTCAGGAGGTAACTATTTTTGTGGTATGTGGTATCATCATTAAAAAGTATGCTTTTGGCATGAAAGTTTCATCCATCTTTATGAAGATGAGGGGCAAGATTTTCCGGTCCACCCATCCTGACACCAGAAATTCCCACCAATGGACCTTTAAATGGTCCATCAAATTGTCAGCCCCACCTGCGATGATTCCTGCAGTGGGCGGGACAGAAACATTTACCCCAGGATATATAGTTGGGTCACCAAAACATCCCCGAGTGGATCCTGCACAGTAGGTAATATCATAGAAATCATAGAAACCTACAGTACAGAAAGAGGCCATTCGGCCCATCGAGTCTCTATTTACCATGGCTAGGATTTTGTCTTTTCTAGTTCCAGCGATATGACAAGGACAGCTTTTTAATGAGCCAGTATCTCGCGCAAAGACTCAAGTTCTTGAAGGACAAGTATTCTAACATGATCCTGTCCTTGAATGAATCACCATGTGTGGACAATGAGATGAAAACCATTTCTAATTGCCTGAGTTGCTCTGAGGAACTTTGCCAAGTATAATGATCGAGATACTGAAATAGTTCCACATTAATTTTTGTTGCCATTAATTTTGAGAGAATTGACAGCAGGCAGAGGAATGTACCAGTTAATGCTGTTCAATTCTCCTTCCAGCCAAAATCAAGCATTGTGGTGTTATGGTAGGTATGGATAAGAGAGAACATCTTTGTAGATCCTTTACCTATTCATGTTTTGAATTAATGCCAGTTTAGAGTTTGTCTCAAATAGTCATACAGTCGCCTAAAAATGTTGCTGTTCATTTTTGGCAATGCAAGGTTGAGGTCTTGGTTTACATATGAAACACTGGACTGTTTAATGTTGGTGGAATCTGGCAAAGCTCACCCAAGCCAGCTTCGATAAGATCAGTCCTCCTTTTGGGAATAAATGATGGGAGTAGATTAGGACTTGTTGTCTTTCGATCTCTGAGGCAAAGTTCTCCACATTTGCAAGGGTTCTAAATGTAATTTCATTTTCAAGTTCCTACCATTCCTAAGCGTCTTGATTGATTGCACGGAAGTGCCCACAGTTAATATTTTTATATAAATTTTGTTGCTGTTCTTAACTTGGGAGTTATACCCAGTGAAAACTATAAATGGGAAGGGCGGTGTGCTCTTGCTTTTTTGATTTAGCGCCCCTGCCAGAGCCTAGCTTTGTAAAATTTACCCCAATTTCAGTTGATCAACCATATGGATATCCGGTTTGGGAAAATGAAATTCAAAAGTTCAGTGCAGACCTTTACTTGAGGTTAGAGCAGACAGAACTATTTTGTTATGTAATGTGGACTTGAATGTTTGTTGCTGATGTAACAGCGTGGAAGAGTGCTCCAATTCCCAGCACTGTGGTACATATCTTCAGCAGAATTTCTCCCCAAAAATCTTTACTTTGCTGCTTGATTATAACTGCACTAATTATTTTTGGCAAGCTCTGCCTTCCGTGATTTTGTTTTTAATCGATGCTGACTGCAGGAAAATAAATATTCAAATAATTTTTTTTGAGGATTTGTAATTTTAAGTTTTTTTAAAAGAGCTATGGTTCAATAAAGTTGATGGAAACATTGGACATTTGAGATAGAGTTGGGAAGTTTAAATGTGCTATGAGCTGGAAGATCCTGTATAAATTTAACTGGCTGGAAAAATAATTTTAAATTTTATAATGAGGTCCTGCTGTTTAAATTTGGCCCGACCTCAGCAGCTCTAGCCCTGGCTATCTTTGCCTTCCTCGTAATTATCGGGGCTGTTAACTCTGTTTCTCTCTCTCTCCTAGCTTTTTCCATTTTTATTTGAGAGACTGAAAAGGCTATGTGCTAAATGACAACACTCAATTATTTACACAGTTCATAAACTGTACTTTCATGGACCTCCATGACAACTCCACCACAAAATATTCCCAAGTTATTATTGGCAGTAAAATACATTTGTGCTCTTTGTCAGTGGGTTATATGCTGGACTATTAGTCTAATGCACTAATGAATATGAAATAGTTAACAGCAGGTTTTAACTTCGTAATGTGTACTATTGTATGCTGCATATGCAGTGTATCAGTTTTGTTAATAACATTGTTATAGTTAATACATTACTATTGTTCTGTTTTTACGGATGTGACGTGTGCACATGTCCACAGCTAATTTTTGGTAAGAAAACAATGGAAAGCAACCTGTCTTTTTTGTTTCAAGTTAAGGAGGAAATTAGTTTATATCAATTCACCACCGTAAAATCCCTGGAGTTCAGTATCAATTTTAAACAATGTGGCCTATTTCTGTGCATTATATATGAAACTCTTGAGTAAAACTGCATATTTTTAGTCTGATGTGATGCCTTCCTCAGTCAGGATGTAAACTGAATTTTGTTGGAGGATGTACATTCATACAATGTTTATAAATAGAACTTGGCTATACAATGACGTTGTAAAATGCCTCAGTAAATTATATAATAGCACAAATGTGTGAATGTAAAGCTATATGTATGATACCTTCTAGGAACTTTAAACACTTAACATTTTTAAAAAATCAGTTTCTCTTAAGTGTTCATTGTAACATGTTTTGTAAATGTTTCAAAGCTACTTATTTGTTGCATGCTACATACGCACTTCTAACATTGCTGATATCTTGCAACAATTTGATGAGTGATGTGGTTATAGGCAACCTTGTATAATAACTGCAGTTATTTACTGTTGTTTCTTTGAGAGAATGTTTTTCCCCGCAAAATACTTTATTAATAAAGAATTGTTCACATTTCCGACTGGGAATTTTGCAGTTTTCTCCTAGTTCGATGTCACATTCTGTCAAATGATTTTCCTACATTTTTATTCAAACTGAACTCGCCTTTTCTTCACAAATCCAACTACATAAAGGATGTTTTTATTTTATTTACTTTGACAGTTGGAAGGACAAGAGTTGTCCAAGGAAGAAAAGCTACGATTAAGGAAGGAGAAGAAACAGCAGAAGAAAAACAGGAGGCAAGATAAGACCACAGATGGTGGAAATGCTTTATCGACAGATGGCCCAAATAAACAACAGCAGAAAAGTAAATTGCTCTCTTTTCCGCTCCCGTTGCTAATTTCTTTTTGCACGCAATCTCAGGTTAGCAGTGTCAGGGTTGGGAAACTTTTCCATCTTTTGGAGCATTAATGGCATTAAATTCCCACAGGTCAACTGTGCTGCTTAAAATACCGACATAATCTACCATTACAAGTCTGTTTAGGTTTTCTAAAGTCTGAAATGTTGTTAAATTAACAAGGAATGTTGGGTTGTTCTTATCAACACATTGTATTTGCAAGAATAAAAATAAAGCGTCACTGTTTAAAAGTATAAAAGGCAAATAACCTCAACTGGTTCAGGAATTGAACCTGTGCTGTTGACATTGCTCTGCATCACTAATTAGCTGTCCAGCTGATCTAAGCCGGTACCCAAGCCTATTGATTTTGAGTTGTCGTTTGGATGTTTAAATTGAATACATTTAACTTGGCCCTGGTAAATTAGTGGTCCACACTACCATGAGTAGGAATCATTAGACTTTACTGTTCCTTTCCCTCCCCTCCCTCCTTTCTCACCTGAAAGAGGAGAAAGAGAAAATAAAAACGGACAACATGCATATCCTTTCATTAATTGGCAGTCAAGAGAGCTATCGTTAAAGGTGGGGGATCGGTTTAGTTGGCTGGACAGCTGGTTAGTGATGCAGAACGACGCCAACAGCATGGGTTCAATTCCTGCACCAGCTGAGGTTATTCTTGAAGGACTGTCTTCTCAACCTTGCCCCTCACCTGAGGTGTGGTGATCCTCAGGTTAAATCACCACTTCTATGGTAATCTGGGACTACGGCGACTTTACCTTTTATCTGTTAAAGGCATGGGGATATGACTGTTAGTCATGTTGGTGCTGCAGTAGCATGTATAACAATCTAAAAGAGCAGGATCACGAATTTGAAGTAGGATGGATGGAAGCTGCTACCCTGGTGTTGCAGATCAGAATCATATTGAAAATCATGAGCAGCCTGGACAGACTAGATAGAGAGAGAGAGAGACTGTTGAGAACCAAAAGACACTGATTTATGGTGAATGGCAAGAGAACCAATGAGGAAAAAATGTTTATGCTGCGAGTTGGTAGCATCAGGAATGCACTGCCTGAGAGTGTGTTGGAGGCAGATTTCAACAGGGTGTTGATTAACATGGTCATCTTAGCCTTGAAGGATGACCAGAAAAAGAAAGATTGGATAATTATCTGAAGAGAAAAAAAAATTCACGACTACAGAGAAAGCGAGGAGGAGTGGGAATTGCTGAGTTGTCCTTGCAGGGAGTTGGCACAGATACTGCAGACTGAAAGGCTTCCTATTGTGCTGTATTCGTTCTATTTATAGTTTAGTTTTAGTTTTACAAATCTAGAAGAAGTAAAAGAAGAAAAATGCAGTTCTTTCCCCTTCAGACAATTTTGTCCACTAATGCTTATTTAGTTTGGATCTTGCGAGACCTGTCACCAGTGTCTCTAACTACCATGGGAGGGATTGAGGAAGGGAAGTATAATGGTTAATAGGAAGCAAAGCAGCAGGTTAGCATGTGGGGAGGAGGTTTCAACTACGTGGAAGATTATGAGGAAAGTTAAAAGGAAGGAGAACTCAGGAGATGTTATTAATGGAGGCGTTAGGGTGCAAAAAAAGGTATAAAAACTAACATAATGGCACTTCACCTGAATGCTTGTAGCATTCAAAACAAGGTAAATGAGTTGATGGCACAACTCATCGTGAATGAGTATAATTTAGTGGCCATTACAGAGACATGGGGCGGGGGGGGGTGGCGATTCTCCCAAACATGTGCTCAGTGCTGAATTTGCAGGAAAACTGGTGTAAATCATGATTGTTTTCTCAGTGAGAGCTTAGACTCTAATCTCCCACACTCTGTGCATTGTAGAGGTCACAATCGTAAATATCATTAAAAGCTCGGGAGACGGGGCCTATTCACGCCAGAGGCTGACAATTCCAGGACTCTGCGCATGCGCAGTGGCCCCGAACTGTCAGCCTGCAGTTTGCGGACCAGCTCGATCGCTGGCCAGACTGGGACCCCCACTGTGCTGCCCCCCCCTCCCCCCATGGCCCGATCGTAGCCCCCACAAGCATTCCCAGGCCAGACCCTACCCTCTTCCCGGAGGCAGATCCAACCGCCCTGATCGCTGGCCTCCCTTCAGTCCCAATCGGATCTCAATGTAGAGTGACAGCGGGGACCCCCCCCCCCCCCAAATTCAGTCCCGGGCCCGATAATCACATTCAAATAACATTAAAAATAGATTTAAATTACTTACCTGCTGTTTCTGCTGTCCCTTAGCACTGCCTGATGCCTGGTGGGCAGGGCCAAGGTGCCTGGGCATGGACACTTTGCCCCTTGGGCAGTACCGGGGCACATGCTGACATTGCCAGGGTGCCCATGTGCAGGGGGCACCAACCCCCGCCCCCCTCCCCACAGCCGCCCGACCCCCTGGGGGGTTCTGATTGCCCGTCCCTTCACTCCAGTGGGGTCTCCCGGCTAAACCCTGCCGGAGTGAGAGATGCGAGCGAGCCCGGAGAATTCAGTCCCAGGCCCGATAATCACATTCAAATAACATTAAAAATAGATTAAAATTACTTACCTGCTGTTTCTGCTGGTTTCCAGTGTGTTCCCAACCGCGCCAGATATCCGTCGCTGGGAGATGCGCACACATCGGGAACGCATGCGCAAAACCCGTAAATCGGCACATGCACAAATCTCCTGACCTGACCCGCCAAAAGAATAGCGGGTCGGGACGGGAGAATCGCGGCCCTGGTTTCAAGGTGGTCACGTCTGGAAGTGGGTATCTAGGGGTGTCAGACTATTCGGAAGGACAGACAGGAAGGTAAGGGAGGTGGTGTAGCTCTGATATTTAAGGATGACATCAGGGCGGTAGGGAGAGATGATATAGGTTCTATGGAGAAAAAGTTGAATCCATTTGGGTGGAAATTAGAAATTGCCAGGAGAAAAAGTCACTGATAGGCATAATCTATAGGCCACCAAATAATAACATCACAGTGGGGCGAGCAATAAACAAAGAAATAACTGATGCATGTAAAAATGGAATGGCAATTATTATGGGGGATTTTAATCTACATGTTGATTGGTCAAACCAGGTTGGTCAAGGTAGCCTTGAGGAGTTCGTAGAATGTATCCACGAACAGTATGTAATGGAACCTACGAGGGAGCAACCTATCCTAGATCTGGTCCTGTGCAATGAGACAGGAATAATTAATGATCTCACAGTTAGGGATCCTCTCGGAAGGAGCGATCACAGTATGGTTGAATTTAAAATACATATGCAGCGTGAGAAGGTAAAATCCAATACCAGTGTCTTGTGCTTGAACAAAGGAAACTTCAATGGGATGAGGGAGGAGTTGGCTAAGGTAGACTGGGGGCAAAGACTTTATGGTGGGACAATTGAGGAACAGTGGAGGACTTTCAAAGCGATTTTTCACAGTGCTCAGCAAAAGTATATACCAGTGATGAGGAAGGATTGTAGAAAAATGGATAATCAGTCATGGATATCTAAGGAAATAAAGGAGGGTATCAAATTGAAAGAAAATGCATACAAAGGGACAAAGATTAATGGGAAACTAGAGAGTTGGGAAATCTTTAAAGGCCAATAGCCACAAGAAAAGCTATAAAGAAAATTAAGATGGATTATGAGAGTAAACAAGATCAGAATATAAGAACAGATAGCAAATGTTTCTACAAATATATAAAATGAAAAAAAGTGGCTCCGGTAAACATTGGTCCTTTAGAGGATGAGAAGGGGGATTTAATAATGGGAAATGACCGAGGCATTGACAAGGTATTTTGTGTCGGTCTTCACAGTGGAAGACACAAGTAACATGCCAAAAATTGATGACAAGGAGGATATGGCAGGCGAGGACCTACAAACGATCATTATCACTAAAGAAGTCGTGTTGGGCAAGCTAATGGGGCTAAAGGTAGACAAGTCTCCTGGACCTGATGAAATGCATTCCAGGGTACTAAGAGATGGCGGGGGAAATAGAAAATGTGCTCATGTTAATTTACGAAAATTCACTGGACTCTGGGGTGGTTCCGGCAGATTGGAAAACAGCAAATGTGACGCCACTGTTTTTTAAAAAAAAAAGCATTAGACAAAAGGCGGGTAACTATAGGCCGGTTAGCTTAACTTCTGTAGTGGGGAAAATGCTTGAATTTATCATCAAGGAGGAAATAGCGAGACTTCTGGATAGAAATTGTCCCATTGGGAAGTCACAGCATGGGTTCATGAAAGGCAGGTCATGTTTAACTAATTTACTGGAATTCGTTGAGGACATTACGAGCGCGGTGGACTACGGGGAACCGGTGGATGTGGTGTGATAGGATTTCCAGTAGGCATTTGACAAGGTGCCGCAGAAAAGGCTATTGCATAAGATAAAGGTGCATGCATTACGGGTAATGTATTAGCATGGATAGAGGATTGGTTAACTAACATAAAGCAACGAGTGGGGATAAATAGGTGTTTTTCTGGTTGGTGACCAGTGACTAGTGGTGTGCCTCAGGGATCAGTGTTGGGACTGCAATTGTTAATAGATGTTTTGGAGTTGGGGACCGAGTGTAGTGTGTCAAAGTTCGCAGATGACATTAAGATGAGTGGTAGAGCGAAGTATGCAGAGGACACTGGAAGTTTGCAAATATAGATTGTTTAAGTGAGCGGGCAAGGATCTGACAGATGGAGTACAATGTTGGTAAATGTGAGGTCATCCATTTTGGTAGGAATAACAGTAAAATGGACTATTATTTAAATGGTAAAAAATTGCAGCATGCTGCTGTGCAGAGGGACCTGGGTGTCCTTGCGCATGAATCGCAAAAAGTTGGTTTGCAAGTGCAGCAGCTAATTAAGAAGGCAAATGGAATTTTGTCCTTCATTGCTGGAGGGATGGAGTTTAAAAACAGGGAGATTATGTTGCAGCTGTATAAGGTGCTGGTGAGGCCACACCTGGAGTACTGTGTACAGTTTTGGTGTCCTTACTTGAGAAAGGATATACCGACACTGGAAGGGGTGCAGAGAAGATACACTAGGTTGATTCTGGAGTTGAAGGGTTGGCTTAGGAGAGACTGAGTAGACTGGGACTATACTCATTGGAATTTAGAAGAATGAGAGGGATCTTATAGAAACATATAAAATTATGAAGGGAATAGATAAGATAAAAGCAGGGAGGTTGTTTCCATTGGCTGGTGAAACTCAAACTAGGGGACATGGCCTCAATATAAGGGGGAGCAGTTTTAGGACTGAGCTGAGGAGGAATGTCTTGTGAATCTGTGGAATTCCCTGCCCAGTGAAACAGTTGAGGCTACCTCATTGAATGTTTTTAAGGCAAGGGTAGATAAATTTTTGAACGGTAAAGCAATTAAGGGTTACGGTGAATGGGCGGGTAAATGGAGCTGAATCCATAGAAAGATCAGCCATGATCTTATTCAATGGTGGAGCAGGCTCGAGGGGCCAGATGGCCTACTCCTCCTAGTTCTTATGTTCTACTGTACTAACGTGCTACCTTAGTTTTTTTTAACTGTCTAGTTTGAAAAGCTGAAAAGGAACAAATTTTAGCAAATCTGATTAACTTTCTCCTTTTGCCTCCTTTGTTTTAGCTTCGAAAACAAATGCAGCATCAGGCGACACACTTGTCAGCAGTGAAAAAGGTTCAGCTGGAAAAAGCAGAGCTGAACGGAAAGCAAAACAAGAAGACCGTGCAAAACAGTCCAAGAAACCTGACCAGAGCCAACCTGCTGCTTCAGTGAAGACAAAGTCTGCACCGAGTGAGCCTCAACAAGGTAAAAAAATAATCTCAATAAGAGTTGGTGGTGAAATACAGCTTTCACCCTCCCACCATGATTTTGTGTACCAGAATGGGTAAATCAGGAGCTGCATTTAATTTTGCGCTCTAGATTTCAAAAGATTGTTAGATAAGGATTAAGGAGAATCCCAAGGCATTTTATTCATACGTTAGGAGCAAAAGGGTTGTCAGGGAAAAAATCGGACCTCTCAGGGACAAAAGTGGGGAATTATGCTTAGAGCCCAAAGAAGTAGGGGAGATCCTAAATGAATACTTTGCGTCGGTATTCACAAAGGAGAGGGATGTGTTGACTGGGAGTGTCTCGGAGGGGAGTGTTGACCCGTTAGAGAAAATCTCCATTACAAGGGAGGAAGTGTGAGGTTTTTTAGGGAATATAAAGACTGACAAATCCCCAGGGCCTGATGGAATCTATCCCAGGCTGCTCAGGGAGACGAGAGATGAAATCGCTGGGCCTCTGACGCAAATCTTTGTCTCGTCACTGGACACAGGTGAGGTCCCAGAGGATTGGAGGATAGCTAATGTGGTCCCGTTATTTAAGAAGGGTAGGAAGGATAACCCGGGTAATTATAGGCCGGTGAGCTTGACATCCGTGGTCGGGAAGTTGTTGGAGAGGATCCTTAGAGATAGGATGTATGCGCATTTAGAAAGGAATAAACTCATTAATGATAGTCAGCATGGTTTTGTGAGAGGGAGGTCATGCCTCACTAACCTGGTGGAGTTTTTTGAAGAAGTGACTAGAATGGTTGACGAGGGAAGGGCCGTGGATGTCGTCTATATGGACTTTAGTAAAGCGTTTGACAAAGTCTCACATGGTAGGTTGGTGCAAAAGGTAGGATCTCATGGGATAAAGGGGGAGGTGGCTAGATGGGTGGAGAACTGGCTTGGTCACAGAAGACAAAGGGTGGTAGTGGAAGGGTCTTTTTCCGGCTGGAGGCCTGTGACTAGTGGTGTTCCGCAGGGCTCTGTATTGGGACCTCTGCTGTTTGTGATTATATAAACGATCTGGAAGAAGGTGTAACTGGGGTGATCAGTAAGTTTGCGGACGACACGAAAATGGCTGGACTTGCAGATAATGAGGAACATTGTCAGAGGCTACAGAAGGATATAGATAGGCTGGAAATTTGGGCAAAGAAATGGCAGATGGAGTTCAATCCAGATAAATGCGAAGTGATACATTTTGGTAGAACTAACGTAGGGGGGAGCTATACGATAAATGGCAGAACCATAAAGGGTGTAGATACGCAGAGGAACCTGGGTGTGCAAGCCCACAGATCCTTGAAGGTGACGTCACAGGTGGAGAAGGTAGTGGAGAAGGCATATGGCATGCTTGCCTTTATAGGACGGGGCATAGAGTATAAAAGTTGGGGTCTGATGTTGCGGTTGTATAGAACGTTGGTTCGGCCGCATTTGGAATACTGTGCCCAGTTCTGGTCGCCACACTACCAGAAGGACGTGGAGGCTTTAGAGAGAGTGCAGAGGAGGTTTACCAGGATGTTGCCTGGCATGGAAGGGCTTAGTTATGAGGAGAGATTGGGTAAACTGGGGTTGTTCTCACTAGAAAGACGGAGGATGAGGGGTGACCTAATAGAGGTGTATAAAATTATGAAAGGCATAGATAGGGTGAACGGTGGGAAGCTTTTTCCCAGGTCGGTGGTGACGTTCACGAGGGGTCATAGGTTCAAGGTGAGGGGGGGGGAGGTTTAACACAGATATCAGAAGGATGTATTTTACACAGAGGGTGGTGGGGGCCTGGAATGCGCTGCCGGGCAAGGTGGTGGAGGTGGACACACTGGGAACGTTTAAGACTTATCTAGATAGCCACATCAACGGAGTGGGAATGGAGGGATACAAAAGAATGGTCTAGTTTGGACCAGGGAGCGGCACGGGCTTGGAGGGCCGAAGGACCTGTTCCTGTGCTGTATTGTTCTTTGTTCTTTATAATCCTCACTGTTCTTAAAAATTACATTGATAACTAATTTAAGATTGTCATTTGGTCTTGCAGTGTGGTGCACCTGTGTACAGAGAGGCTATGTGTATTATACACAGGGCTCTATTTTTTGCAGACATAGAATGTACACATATCATATCTGTTTCAGCTAAACGACATCACTGATAGCCTTTCGTTGGTTCATTCCACAGAGCAGTACCTTGACTGGTTTAAATTTCAAACAACTGTCAATCACCATCAACCGATTCATTCTCCATGGCAACACTTCTATCAATCATCGTCCACCTACCAATCAATCAGCATCCTCTTCTCATGCAGTATTAAGTTATTTCCCGTGACACTAGTATTCTTGTGTTTGTCCTGATGAATGCAAGACAAAAAGCTTCAACCAAATGTCATACAAGGTTTCTATTTGTGTTTTTAATACAGTACAGCATTAGATTCTTATTCCATTCATATTCACAGCCATTAAGTGGAGTATAATCCAATAAACATCTCATAATATTTGCCATGTATTTTTCTAAAAAACATGACATAGAAAAACATGAAAAGACATTGTGCATGCAATGACACATGATAAAGGTTCTGATCAGTTTGAACTGGATAGCTTAATTTCTGTTATGAATCCATAGTAGAAGGAGGAACATACCAAGTGGTTTGAGTTTTTACCCCAAACCCCAGATTAAATTATCACTCTGTCTACATCACTGCTGCTTTATATTGTTTTGTTAAAATGTAACCTTTGCTGATTGTCACTGAATGTTATTTAATTCGCAGGAGAGTACAATAAGGATTCTTTTGATGATTTAAGGAAAGTGTTTAATATATACGTTTTTATTTAATTGCATTGTCACTCTCCTGAATAATGAGAAAATCTTCCGAACTCCTTTTTCGCAGTGGTAAAACGACTCCCAGATCACGTTCAGGCAGATGACCCTGCAGCTCTTAAAAAACTGGCCAAAAAACTGGAGCGGCAACAGGTACTGTTTAAACTGAAAATTCATTCCGTTTTGATTATTTTAACATTCTGAATTTTCATTTTCTATTTTTAAATAGCATTTATCCAGTCAGGTTCCACACATACAATTCCTCTGGTTTCTTGTTATTACCTGTCAGAAGAGAGTTGCAGAGATGATAAGGGTTAACCTACTCTGTGATATTTAATCTAGAAATTTTCAACCTTGTAACAGAATGTGGGAGAATTAAAGACATGACCCTGAGCAATGCGGCATGTTGAAATACTGAGCTGCCATGCAGTGACCTTCACTAAAAGTCACTTTTGTAATGCCTCAATTCTAGCAGAATTTTGTCAACATATTAAACGTTTTTTCATCAATTCACTAATCTGAACATTGCTGGTAAGGCCAGCATTTATTCCCCATCCCTAGTTGCTCTTGACATGATGGTGGTGAGCTCCTTTACTGGATCGCCTGTGTTCAGGTGGTGAAGGTACTTCCACTGTGCTGTTAAAGGGGGGAGTTCTAAGATCTTGCCTCAGTATAAGTGAAGGAATGGCACTTCTATTTCCATGTCAGATGATGTGTGTGACTTGGAGGGGAACTTGATATTCCCACATGCCTGCTGTCCTTGTCCTTCTGGGTGAGAGATGTCATGGGTTTGGAGGTGCTGTCAGAGAAGCTTTGGTGACTTGCTGTAGTGTATCTTGCAGATGGTTCACTCTGCAGCCACATTGCACCAGTGTTGGAGAGAGTGGATGTTCAAGGTGGATAGGATCAAACAGGCTGTTTTGTTGTGGATGGCATTGAGCTTCCTGAGTTGTGAAGCTGCACCCAATACTGGCAAGCCATCCTGACTTGTGCCTTGTAGATGGTGGAAATGTTTTGAGGTGTCTAGGGATGAGTCACTTTCCACAGAATGCCAAGCTTCTGACCTCTTTGTCAGTATCTGCACAGTTTGCATTTTAACCGTCACACCTATTTCTTTGGCTCCTTTAGTCACAATGTTTGAGACAGTCTGTGGGCTCTTTGAATAGGAACTTAAGACACAATATACCGACCTTCAGCTCTGGTTTCATCATAGCGCCAGTGTACCTTGGCACACTTTTAAATGCAGTACAGATGCCACAAATTAATAGAAACTTGCATTTGGGAAAAATAAATCTGAACTTGCTGTATGGATTTCTAGTTCATATACATCAGAATGATACCATTGTGCCATGACCGACCCCTGAATCCATCAATTCCGTTCTTTTAAGAATGAGCAATGGATATCTGTATTTTCTTTCTATTCTTCATCCATTAATGAATTATAAAAGATTGAGGAAGTTCAGGAGCTTGCTTTGCAGAGGAATGAGAAGTTACAAAACTAAATTGTACTGCTCTGTGGTGCAATTACCCTGTTCGTTTTGATGTGTTCAATCAGTTTTAGAATCATGAGCCATATCATGACTTATTTTGTAAGTCTTGGGTGACTGTTAATATTTTGGATCTGAATAATGCAAGGATTTACATTCAACTTGATTTGAGGCTGAAACTAATCAAACCGTGATTTGTATTGCTGGTGCAGTATTAAGTATAGTTGTGAATATCTCTTCCAGGCTCATTCAACAGATTGCTTTATAAAGGGTCCCAAGTTTAAGGTTTGGAACTGTGTGCTAATTGTTTGTTTTCCTGCTTTGAGTGGGATTTTAATGGGTCATTTTGTAATTTGGCAGCATAAATGCATGGTTCAGATGAGAATTGTTCAAACAGAGTTTGCATTACCTAAAAGTAAAACCTATATGTAAAACCAGTTTCCTGTAGTGTATGTACACATCTTGCTGTGTATACATGTGACGAAATGTTTCATCTTGCACACACTAGGACAGGTAGAAGAATGGCAAATCTCAAAGAGAGCAAGAATTTATACTGCATGAGAAAAGTATGCTGATTGGTTGGCATGTCGACTCTGGTCGACGCAGTACCAAAGAGAATGCACCAACGACTTCTTGTCTCTCACGCTTTTGTTAAATGCAAAAAAGGCTCAATGCCTTGATATGTTCCTTTTTACCTGGAGAAAGCAAGTCCTTGCATATAAATATCCATAACTTCTAGCATGCCTGATTGATGATCAATCAGTTAGCGTAATTCTTAGCGCACTTGGGATTGCTCAGCAAGCGCTGTCCAATCTCAGAACCACATGTAACTTTTGACATTATGTTCTGAGTTTTGCGAGCCTGGGCTGGTTAAATACGATTGGTAATCTGCCTATTGCAAATAGCCGAAAAGACGTGGTGTTTGATAACGTTAACCAGTTGTTGGGGAGTATGACCTACATGGCTTGAAACACATCCTACAAGCTACATAAATTAATATGCAGGGATCTGTCCTCTGCAGGCAAAAGGAACATGTCAAGGGATTGCACCTTTTTTTTGAAGTAAACATAATTGTGGGAACAATAGTCCCGTGGTGCATTCTCCAAAGAAACATCTCAGCCAATTGGAGTTGACTTGCCAACCAGTCAGCACCCTTTACTTGTACAATGTAAATTCTTGCTCCCCTTGAAATTTAGTACTCTTGCATTTGTCCTGTTGAGTGCAAGACAAAAAAATTCAACAGCATCTCTCTTTAGCAATGCTCAAATTCTGTACTGCAAAGCAACTATTAATATGCACATAACTAGCTCACCTAATTTGTTCGGCTCGTACTAAAGTCGTTTTTAGCTGGCTACATTAATGTCACTTGCAGGTGAAGCAGTGGTATACTTACACTGCTTTTAATTTAATATACTGTATTCACTATTCACAACGCGGTCACCTCTACATTGAGGAGACCAAATGCGGATTGGGTGACCATTTTGCGGAACACCTTGCTCAGTCTGCAAGCATGGCCCCAAGCTTTTCATTACTTGCCATTTTAATTCTCCACCTTGCTCTCACACTTCCACCTCTGCCGTTGGCCTGCTGCAGTGTTCCAGTGAAGCTCCACACTATCTTGATGGACAGTGCCTGATATTTAGATTGCGCACTTTACAGTTTTCGGGACTCAACATTAAGTTTAACAGTTTCAGACCATGAACTCTGTTCTCCCAGTTTGATTCTTTTGTGTTGCTATGTGCCAGTCTTAACCTTAATTTTAACGTTTTTGCTTCATTATTCTACTATTCACACATACTCTAGGCAAAGGCTTTTTTTTCCTATAATCATTCACGCTTCCTTTTCCTTTTGTTCCATGAATCTTTGTTTTACTCTCTCAGCCCTCTATCCCAAACCTTTCCTTTTTTCTTCTTCTTCTTTGACTCATTCTTTCAACAGCAGAAAACCCATCATATCTGTATACTCCTTCAGTTCTAAAAAAGTCATATTTGACTTGAAACATTAACTGTTTCTCTCTCCATAGGTGCTGGCAGACCTGCTGAGTATTTCTAATTTCCAGCATCTGCAGTGTTTTTGCTTTAATTTTAATGTCTCTTGTCCCAGGGGTCACTATATTCTTATTAGTTATCTTGCATGTTACTGGTAATATTGCATCTTTTTTGTACATTTATCTACTCATTGTTTTCTCATACTGTCTTGGTCACTGCTACTCATCTAAGCATTTATTTGTTTTCTTGGTGAGACAGTTAGCTCAGTTGGCTGGACCACTGATTCAGGATGCAGTGTGAGACCAACAGTGTGGGTTCAATTCCTGTACCAGCTGAGGTTATTCATGAAGGCCCCACCTTCTCAGCCTTGCCTGAGGTGTGCTGATTCTCAGGTTAAATCACTCTTCCCCCTCAAAGGGAAGGACAACCTATGGTCATCCGGAACTATGGTGACTTTACCTTTTTGTTTATTTTTTTTAAAGTAACTTAAAATTTTCAGTCCTCCACACAAAAGTTAGGTGTACCCAGTGCTTTTGTCAGGAATATTATGTTCAGTTAATAATTCATTAAAAATGTTGCATCTTCATCATGTAAGTGCCAACTGGTGTAGACAACCAATCTCTTCCGAACCTTGCGATCAGAGCATCACTATTCCTGGAGTTCTGATTGTTGAGCTTCTTTCTTTGCTAAATGCCTCTTGCTCTTCTTCTCTTAATCTTTCCTGTGGTGATTAGTTATTCTAACTATTCTGCATGGATAACATGTTCAAAGAACTTCATTTGCTGTCTTTTAAAATTATTTAAGAGTTCGCTTGTTCTTCTGGCCTTCTTTCAGTTTTTCTTTGTTAGGTCTTTTCTCCACCCGTCTTACCTTTAGGATCCTTCTGCAGTATAACATTTCTGTTTCTCAATGCTTCACATCCATAATTCATCACTGATCCGACATAACGGGACACTCCCATCCAGCGCAGCGGGCCGGGAGACTCTAGCGGGGGCCGTTTTGCGGGCCATCTCCCAGTGCCAGATTTCCGGCACCAACAGCCCCGTGCTGGAAATCGGCACGGAGCTACATAATGAATGCAGTGCCTAATTTGAATACTATTTAAATGCTATTAACAGGTCTGGGATTGTTAACGCGGTTAACAGTAGCTCCCTACTTGCGGGGGGAGCTGTCGCTCAACTCCACTGGAGTGAAGGTGGGGCAATTGAGGCCCCCCAGAGGTGGTGGGGGGTGCCCTTGGGCATTACCACCTTGGCAGTGCCAGCCTTGGCTCCCTAGTACTGCCCAAAGGACAAAGTGCCAGTGTCCAGGGGGCATCTTGGCATTGCCCACCGGGCATGGGGCAGTGCCAAGCGGGAGGGGCCAAATGGGGCGGGGCCTCTGGGGTAGATCAGTGGGAGGTCCTGCTGCCACACTGCAGTCGGGATCAGTGGGGGAGGTAAGGAGGCCAGTGATCGGGGGCTGGCCACCCGGGTGGGGCTAGCCTGTTGGTGGTGTCAGGACTGCGGGGGAGTGGGTTTGGGACTGCCGGTGGGGGGGGGCGTGAGGGAAAGATGGGGGAGGTGAGAGGGGGTCAAGGCTGGCCAGCGATCGAACCGTGGGGGGGGGTTGCATGGGTGGTGTTGCAGGGGTTGCGAGGCTGGCCAACAATCGGGAGGCTGGCAGACAGGGGCCACTGCGCATGCACCGGTCTCTGCTCTGACAGATCGGCGCATGTGCAGTGGGCCGCTCAACGCTATGCTGCCGGCTCTCCAGTGGGAATAGCAATTTCCCTGTGTCTGTATCAATTAATTTGTCCAAGTCGCCTTCATTTGTTCCTCTAAGTCTGGTTCATCGGCAGAGTGGATATTGTCGATGACTATCCCTCCCACCTTTATAGCATCCATCCCATCAATTCCAGAGAATGTGTTCACTGTATCGGGAGAAACAGTTCAGTGAGAGAACGCAGCTATGACTCACTGAGCTTTTGACTTCTTTCCAATCACTGAGCTCGTTCTCATCTCTGATAGTCACTGACTGATTAAGTAAATAATGTTACATTTGCAGCTCAAGTTGTCAGGTAAATTGTCGTGTGAGGTAGCTGTCTCTCTTTTATATGTTTGGAAGTAAAAAATTGCACCAGAGATTTTAATGACAATAGCTACAAAGTGGGCTAGTTGCTGATTAAAAAGAAGCTGACTGAAATGGAGGACTACGTTCGAGGAAATAGCACTGCATTAGTCAGAAGTTACCTGGAAATCTACTGAAGATAACTGGGGCTGTGTGCTGAACTATAGGAGGTCTTATTACTTGTATCAAAATTTATGTTGGTACTAAAAGAAACTGTAGGGATGACTGAGCATCATTGGAGGGAGACAAACGGTTAATGTTTCGGGTTGGTGACCTTTCATCAGCTTGAAGAAATTAGAGATTTAACATTTTAGAGTGGTTAAAAAGTGAGGAAAGGTGGATGTTGGGGGAGGAGGAGGGAAGGAAAGACCAGAACACAGGAGTGACCACTGCCCGGTCCTTGTGAAGAGGAAGTTCCATCTTAACAATGAAGATAACCATCATCATGTTGTGTGGCACTGCCAGTGTGCTAAATGGGATAAGTTTAGAACAGATCGAGCAAGTCAGGACTCAGCATCCATGAGAGGATGTGGTCATCAGCAGCAATAGCAGGAGAATTGTACTCGACCACAATCTGTAAACTCGTGACCCGGCATATCCCCCACTCTACCATTATCACTAAGCCAGGGGATCAACTCGGTTCAATGAGGAGTGTAGGATGACATGCCAGGAGCAACACCAGGCATACCTAAAAATGAGGATTCAGCCAGGTGAAGCCGCAACTCAGGATTATTTGTGTAAGCAGCATGCAATAGACAGAGCTAAGCAATCCCACAACCAGTCTTGCTAAATTGAGTTGTGAATGGTGGTGGACAGTTAACTCACTGGAGGAAGAGGCTCCATAAATATCCCCATCTGCAATGATGAATGAGCCTATCAGTGCAAAAAGATAATGTTGAAGCCATTGCCACAATCTTCAGTCAGAAGTGGCGAGTGGATAATCCATTTCTGCCACCTCCAGATGGCCACTAGTCACATGTGCCAGTCTTCAGCCAATTTGATTCACTCAGCGTGATATCATGAATGGCTGGATACTGCAAACGATATGGTTCCTGGCGATAGTGATGAAGGCCTGTGCTCCAGAACTTGCTGCACCCAGACCAAGCTGTTCCAGCACAGCTACAACACAGACGTCTACCCAGCAATGTGAAAAATTACCCAGATATGTCCTTTATACACAAAACAGGACAATCCAACCTAGCCAGTTACTGTCCCATCAGTCTACTCTTAATCATCAGTAAAATGATGGAAGAGGTCATCAAGACTTCTCTCAAGTGACACTTAGCAATAACCTGTTCACCAATGATCCGTTTGTGATACACTAGGGCCACTTAGCTCCTGACTCTGACAGCCTTACTTCTAACATGGACAAAAGAGTTGAGCTCCAGAGGTGAGGTGAAGTGAAAAAAAAAGTAAAGAAGTAAAGTTTATTTATTAGTCACAAGTCGGCTTACATTAACACGCAATGAAGTTACTGTGAAAATCCCCTAGTCGCCCCATTCCGGCGCCTGTTCGGGTACACTGAGGGAGAATTTAGCATGGCCAATCCACATAATTAGCACGTCTTTCCGATTGTGGGAGGAAACCGGAGCACCCGGAGGAAACCCACGCAGTCACGGGGAGAATGTGCAGACCCCCCACAGACAATGACCCAAGTCAGGAATCGAACCTGGGTCCGTGGCATTGTGAGGCAGCAGTGCTAACCACTCTGCCACCCGTAAAAACTCCAGTTAGGGGAAAGTCCTCCACTGGTTGAAGTCCCAGCAAGGGAAGATAATTGTCTTTGGGGGTCAATCATCTTGGTTCTGGGGCATTGCTGCAGCAGTTCCTCAGGATAGTGCCCGAGGCTCAGGCATCATCAACTACTTCATCAATATCCTTCCTTGTGGGGATGTTCACTGATCATTGCACAATGTTCTCCATTCGCAACTCCTCAGATACTGTAGTAGTCCATGTCCACATGCAGCAAAACCTGGACAACATTCAGGCTTGGGCTGACAAGGGACAAGTAACATATATGCCACACAAGTGCTATGCAGTGGCCATCTCCATGAAGAGAGAATCCAGCCATCTTCCCTTGACGTTCAATGGCATTACCATTACCATCGCTCGTTCCCTCACTATCAACATCCTGGGAGTTACCATTGACCAGTAACCAGTAGCTGCATTAGATATATATACTGCGGCTAAAAAAGCATGTCAGAGGCTGGGAATTCTGTGGTGAGTAACTTGCATTCTGCCTCCTCAAAGCCTGTCCTACAAGGCACAAGTCAGGAAAGTGATAGAATACTCTGCGGTGACTGGCTGTGTGCAGCTCCAACAGCACTCGGGCAGCTCCATACCATCAGGACCAAGCAGCCCACTTGATGGGCACCCCATCCACAAACATTCACTCGCTCTACCACCGACGCACAGTGGCAGCAGTGTGTACCATATACAAGATGTAGTGCAAGAACTCACCAAGGCTCTTTAGATAGGACCTTCCAAACAAGAACAAGGACAGCAGTTGCATGGGAACGGCATCACCTGGAAGTTCTTCTCCAAACCATGCACCATCTGACTTGGAAACATATAATCATTGCTTCATTGTCGCTGGGCCAAAATACTGGAACTCTCTCCCTAAGTGCACTTGAGTGTTCCTACATCACATGGACTGCATTGGTTCAAGAAGGTAGCTTATCAGTGCCTTTTCAAGGACAATTAGAAATGGACAATAGATGCTGGTCTAGCCATCAGTGCTCACGTTCCATGAATGTTTTTTTAATTAGGGTTTTTAGCTAGAAGGTTAGTTGGAGAAGCTGGGACTGTTTTCCTTTGAACAAAGAAGATTGCGGAGTTATTTGATGGGAAACGTACAAGATTGTGACTGGCTTAACTAAGATAGTCAAAGAAAAACTGTTCACGTTAGCTAATAATGCAAGAATTAGGGAGCACAGATTTAAGGTTTTGAAAAAGCGATGCCAGGGGCTTGAGAGGGACAAGTGTTTAATACAGAGAATGGTAATGACCTAGAATTCGATCCCTATGAGGGTGGAAGCAGGGACTATTAATGATTTCAGAAAGAAATTAGTAGACGTGAGGAAATAAACTTGCGAGGATAGAGTGTATTGCTCTGCAGAGAGCTGGCATGGACTTGATTGGTTTAATGGCTGACTTGTGTGCCATAATGACTCCAAGGCTCTCCAATTCAGTGCTGAGTCCAGAGATTGTGAAGTACCAGTTGAAAGATGAGGTACTGGTCCTTGACTTCTGCTGTGTTTCATTGGAATAGTTCGGAGGTTGAGGCCAGGAAAGTAGAATTATAAGTGGGCAAATAAAATGGCAAGTGACCGGAAGCTCGGGGTCCCTCCTTTTAAACTGACAGAAATGTTCAGTTATGCAATGTTTGACCTTTCTAATGTAGAGGAGACTGCACTGTATGCAGCAAATTGTTATATTGCTAGGCTTTTTATAAGAGTTGTGATAAACTCTTTGATTTTCTCATGCAGTTGTTTCTGTTGTGCTCTGATCAACTAACACCATGGCCCTGATTTTACCGGCATGCCCGCCCTAAAATCGGGGCGGGCGAGGCTCGAGAACGGCATTCTCCGTTGGCCTTGGGCGCGATCTTACGAGCCACGGGCGGGTGTGCGTGCTGGTAAAATTCCGGCCTGTATTTATTATCCTGTTGATCTTGGTCCGATTCATGCTGTTTCTGGAGACCAGATGCTTTTGGAAGAATCAAAAAAGACTCATTATCATCTTTTTTAAAAAAGATGTTGATTTAAAATATGAAGTTTGAAAGAATGAATCGAATCCAAAAATCTAATGCTAATCTCACCAATAAGAATTCCCATGTACAATTTACTTTGAATATTTGTTGGATTTTACTACTATGCAGCATTCTTGAAGATGGCTAAAAGGAATATAATTGATTTCAATTTTGAAGTCAGTGATATTCTTGCTCAGTACAGCAGTACTTGTGACCACCAGAGTATGAAAATGCAGGCATTGAATTATATCTGCATACCACAATACTCTTGCAAGTTATAATCATTATGAAAAACAATTGTTTGTACTTAAGGGACCTGCAAAATTATGTTCCAGATAATAAATTTGAATAATAGTATTTGTAAAGAAGGCCCAAACTTCTACTTGAACATTGGTGTTCTTATTGGATGTGTTGATTTTGGTTTAATATTAAGAACAGTACATTTTACTTTACAGTATAAGCAGATACTTAAAATACCTTTGTTCATTATAGGTTCCACTTCGGCAAGATTATGGCAGCAAAGACATTCTCTTTCTGCATTTACACCAGTACAGCCGGCAAATGCCATTGACTCAACAGCTGACGTAAGTAGATTTGTCTTCATATATTGCTTTATTGCTGAATGTAGTCCCAGAAACTATTATGGTTGGGTTGAAGCTATGAAGAATCTACTTACAAATGCAACGTCAACAAGATGGAGAGTGAGAACGGAGAAGTGGAAAAATGGAAGTGAAAATGAAGGATGATAAAAATGGATGCATGAGATGAAAAGAAGAAATAAAATAAATGGAAATAGGGTGGAGGTGGAGGGGAGAGTTCATACTCTGAAGTTGTTGAACTCAATGTTCAGTCTGGAAGGCTATAAAATGCCCAATCAGAAGATGAGATCTGGTTCCTTTAGATTGCGTTGGGGTTAGAATATTGCAAAAGGCCAAGGACAGGAGAGCAGGGTGGTGTGTACGGACCAAAGGTGTTCTGCAAAGCGGTCACCCAGTCTGTGTTTGGTCTCTCCAATGTAGAGTAGACCACATTGGGAGCAGCGAATACAATAAACGAGATTGAAAGAGGTGCATGTGAAGCGTGCTTCATCTGAAAGGGGAGTTTGGGCCCTGGGATGGTGAGCAGGGAGGCGGTAAAGGGGCAGGTGTTGCACCTTCTATGATTGCATTGGAAGGTACCATAGGCAGGAAGTGAGGTGTTGAATGTGATGGAGGAGTGGACCAGGGTGTCTCAGAGAGAATGCTGCAGAATGCTGACAGGGGGAGTGAGGGGAAGATGTGTTGAGTAATGGCATCTTGCTGGAGTTGGCGGAAATGGCAGAGGATGATCCTTTGAATGTGGAGACTGGTGAGGTGAAAAGTGAGGACAAGGTGGACCCTATCCTGGTTCTGGGAGGGAGGGGAGGGGGTGAGAGCAGTGGCCCGGGTGTTGGGTTGGACCCGGTTGAGAGCCCTGTCAACCTTAGTGGGTGGAAAACAACAATTGAGGAAGAAGGAAGACGTACCGGCAGCGCTACTTTGGAAAGTGGCATCATCAGAACAGATGCAACGGAGGCAAAGGAACTGAAAGAATGGGATGGAGTCCTTACAGGAAGTGGGGTGAGAAGGTAGTTGTGGAAGCTGGTGGGCTTGTTATGGAGTATTGTTGGAGTTCGTTTGCAATCACAAAGTTGCTTCAAACATTCTTTCTGGCATTACAAATGAGCCCTTCAGCAGAGTTTGTTTATTCCCAGTTGAATCCCTGCGCCAAGCTTGTATATTTTCATGAAGTGTTTTCCATGTAATTTCTAGGATGATAAGCATGAGAACCTCCAATAGCCAACATTGAGTCCCATAGCATTTCACAATCTGCCTTTTAATTATTTAATTCCGTTTTTGTGAATGGCTCCACCATGTGCCTACCATTTCTGCAAAAGTACCTGGGTTCACCTTGCTAGTATAGCTTTGAAACTGATTACAAGGCGATGCAGGAAAGCCAAACCAGGGATAACCAGTCCTCAGCTCTTAGACTTCTCTCAGGCCATCCTTTACAGTGGCACAACGAAAATGATAACTTGAATGTTGAAAATGTGAACCCATTTTTTTTGCGGAGATTGGGTATATTGGATGTATTGCAACTTGGTGTCAGCAAGCTCATACTTAAGAGTTGTAGAACTTTAGCACCTATTGGAAATTTTTAATCATTTGCTCTATGTAGCAACATAATTTCACTAGGGAAATTTCACTGCAGGTTAATGTAAGCCTTACTTGTGACTAATAGATAAATAAAAATAAAAATTGTCATTGAAATTTAACTCATTGGCTTATTTGCTAATTTTTAGCTATCTAGATGTTATATCTAGATTTAGATATTAAATGAGCCACTGTCAAAATTTTATTTTCCATCAATCAACAGAATACTAATTCTAACTTGTGGTTTTTTTTAATCACACTTGTCATGTTCAGCAATTAGCTTTACTGGTGTAGTAAAATTTCAGATTATATGCACACCTTCAATTTATTGCAGAAGAATAGCATTGTTCACCAAATCAATTGGCACTTGCATTCTTGTTTCTTTTTTTGATCCTTTGCAGCATCCCCTCAACTGTGCTTCACCCTGCTATTGTACGTTTAGGGTTGCAGTACTCTCAAGGAATTATCATAGGATCCAATGCACGATGTATAGCATTACTACATGCTTTTAAACAGGTATGGAACTCAACAAATCTACCTCCTGCAGAGGAGACAACACCAAACATTGCCTTTAATGGATGGTTCTTTCACTCTATCTCTATTGTTGCTTTCTGCGATGAGATGGTATAGTTGTGAGCTATACCAAAATAGTGTGGCCTTCAAGTTTCTGAGCTGGGAAATAAAGTTATTTCTTCCTGGTGCTGATGATCAGAACAATTTCAGCCAACTAGTAGGTCCTTGCAGTGGCATGTTGTCTTTTATATTAGGTAGATTTAATGCAGAG
The DNA here is from genome assembly GCF_964213995.1 of Mustelus asterias. Lineage (NCBI taxonomy): Eukaryota > Metazoa > Chordata > Chondrichthyes > Carcharhiniformes > Triakidae > Mustelus > Mustelus asterias. Next base: position 52,491,077 of record NC_135805.1, read on the forward strand.
CTCCATCTATGCCATTCTGACCATAGAAACCCTACAGTGCAGAAAGAGGCCATCTGGCCCATTGAGTCTGCACCGACCACAATCCCACACAGGCCCTACCCCCTTATCCCTACATATTTACCCGCTAATCCCTCTAACCTACACATCTCAGGACACTAAGGGGCCATTTTAGCATGGCCAATCAACCTAACCCGCACATCTTTAGACTGTGGGAGGAAACTGGAGCACCCGGAGGAAACCCACGCAGACACGGGGAGAATGTGCAAACTCCACACAGTCAGTCACCCAGGGCCGGGATTAAATCCTGGCGTTATGAGGCAGCAGTGTAACCATTGTACTGCCCTGATGGGTGATATATGGTGGCCTAGCAAGCAAAAGACGCATCTCTTGAATTAATTTTTAAAATATGCTGCTGTCCATATCAGAGGGGCTCCTGGGCTGAAGGAAAAGAAAGACTTTTAGAAGTTTGGTGCAGAAGATAGAATCATCAAATTCAATAGCGATAGAGGAATCAGTGAATCATACTGCATTGAAGTACATAGAATCCAATATTTATATTGGTCAGGAGATCAAGATTTAGCTACAGATCTGTATCAGGAGAGTCCACAGCATTCTCTTTTGAAGAGCAAAGTAGTTAGTCCACTTTCCACAACACAATTCCCCATATCTCTACAGTTCTTTTCCTCAACTATTTATCTAATTACGTTTAGAAAGCTACTAGTGAACCTGTATTCACCATGCTATTGGGCACAGCATTTCAAATTCTAACCACTCGTATGAAAAAGCTTTTCCCCACATGGCTTTGGTTTGTTTTGTCAATTGCCATAATTCTGTGCCGTCTGAATTAATTTGCATTACCCATTGGAAACAGTATCTCCATATTAACTCTTATCAAAACCCTTCCTAAATTTAAACACCTCTACCAAAAGTTTTCTTCACTTCTCTGTTCTATGGTGAACCCCCTGAACTCCTTCAGCCCACCTATGGAACTATAAACCCTGCAACCATTCCAGTAAATCTCTTCGACACCCTTTCCAAAGCCATGACGTCCTCTAAGGCTTTGACATCCTTCCTGAAGCATGGTTCCCAGAATTGGGCACAGTGTTTCAACTGAGTCCATACTAGTGTTGTATTTTTGTTTGGCATAACTTCCTTTTGTACACTTTCCATCAATTAATAAAGCCCAGGATTCCACATTCTTTAGTAACTGCTTTGCTAACCTGTCTTGCCAGTTTCAAAGATTGTACACAAACACCTTCATGTCAGTTTTTGCACCCTATTTAAAATTGTACCGTTTAGTTTATATTGGCCGGAAATCTCCGGCCATTCACGCCCCTCCACCGCAGCCAGCGAGGATAGAGAATTTGGCACTCAGCCAAATCTCTATTCACTGCAGCAGGACCAGAGATTCCCGCTGATGTGCATGGCCAGAGAATCCCACACGATGTCACTTTCCATCTTCTCACCACAATCTATCACTTCACACTTTCCTGCATTGAAAATCATGTTTCTACCCATTTCACCAGCCTGCGTACTTGAAGTCTATTACTCTCCTCTTCACTGTTTGCTGTGCTTTCAAATTTTGTATAATCTATAGATTTCTGAATTGTGCCCTGTTCTCTCAAGTCCCAGTTATTAATGTTGCGTCAAGAACCAATCCCTGGGGAACACTGCAGTACATATCCACTCCTGTCTGGAAAAACTGTCATTCATAACATTTCTGTCTTTTAGCCAAATTTTTTCCATGCTGCTTCAATTTCGCCCACATCAAAATGCGGTACTTAATCAAATGCCTATTGAAAGTCAATATCAGCATCAACTATGCTGCCATCATCCATCTTCCCTGTTACCTCCTTAAATACCTCATTCAAGTTAGTCAAACAAATGCAAGCTTGCTCTCCTTACTTGGCCCAGACTTCATAGAATCATAGAAATCCTACAGTGCAGAAAGAGGCCATTGGGCCCATCGAGTCTGCACCAACCACAATCCCACCCCGGCCCTCCCCCCACATCCCCACATATTTACCCGCTAATCCCTCTAACCTACGCATCTCAGGACACTAAGGGGCAATTTTACCATGGCCAATCGACCTAACGTGCACATCTTTGGACTGTGGGAGGAAACCGGAGCACCCAGAGGAAACCTACGCAGACACGAGGAGGATGTGCAAACTCCACACAGACAGTGACCCAAGCTGGGAATCAAACCCAGGTCCCTGGAGCTGTGAAGCAGCAGTGCTAACCATTTTGCTACCGTGCCGCCCAGTGGATATTAATTTTTCCCCGGAATTTTGTTTCCATAAGCTTCACGACCACCTAAGTTAAATAGACTGGCCTGTAGTTTCCAGGTTTATCCTTCCTTTTTGAACAAGGCTGTAAATTTCACCATTCTCCAGTTCCCTGGAACCACCCCTGTATCTAAGGAAGATTGAAAGATTGTGGTGAACACCCCTTCAAATTCTATCTTTCTTTCCCTCTGGAATGCATTTCATCTGGACCAGTTGGCTTATCCACTTAGTCCTACCAGCCTTTCTATACCTTCTCATCTATTTTAATCCCACCCAGTGTCCCGATTAAAAAGATATGGAAGCGAAAGTGGGTCTAACTAACTACCTCGATATAGGGATGAGATGGTGGCATTGTGGTACTCTCACTGGATTTGTAATCCAGGGGCCCAGGCTAATACTGTTTGGGTGTGGATTCAAATTCACGGCAGCTGGTGGAATTTAAATTAAATTAATAAAATCTGAACGTGGAAGTTTCATGGTCACCATGAATAATTATCATCGATTGTCATAAAAAACCCATTTGGTTCACTAGTGTCCGCCATCCTTACCTGGGCGCACGGTGGCACAGTGGTTAGCACTGCTGCCACACAGCGGCAGGGACCTGGGTTTGATTCCCGCCTTGGGTCACTGTCTGTGCGTTCTCCTCGTGTCTGCGTGGGTTTCCTCCAGGTGCTCCGGTTTCCTCCCACCGTCTGAAAGACTTCCTGGTTAGGTGCACTGGCTATGCTAAATTCTCCCTCAGTATACCGGAACAGGTGCCGGAGTGTGGCGACTAGGGGATTTTCACAGTAACTTCATTGCAATTGAACAATACAGCACAGGAACAGGCCCTTTGGCCCTCCAAGCCCACGCCGCTCCCCGGTCCAGGATTGAATCCTGAATCCAGGATCCCCGCCCAATTTTCCAGCCTATCTACATACTAATATCCTATCCACCGAGCTGTCCCTCACAGCTACGATGCTTTGTTCATCACAACCTATTAGCTCACCCCCTCCCCCCCATTCCAGACCATGTGATCTCCAGGGAGAGGCGAAAACCCAGAGTGAAAACCCCAGGGCCAATATGGGGAAAAAAAATCTGGGAAATTCCTCTCCGACCCCCTGAGGCGATCGAAACGAGTCCAGGAGATCACACTGGCCCTGATCGGAAAATGCTTCCCAACCCTATTCATTTCCACTTCCACGAACACCATATGAATTCCCTGCCCCCGACACAGGTTCCCAACTATCCGCAGTCTCGCTCTGTACTGGCACCAGCAAGTTGATCATAGAATGAAGCCTTGAAACGAGAAACAAAGAACAATTAGCCCGCGCCGCTCCCTGGTCCAAACTAAACCACTCTTTTGTATCCCTCCATTCCCACTCCGTTCATATAGCTGTCTAGATAAATCTTAAACGTTCCCAGTGTGTCCGCCTCCACCACCTTGCCCGGCAACACATTCCAGGCCCCCATGACCCTCTGTGTAAAATATGTCCTTCTGATATCTGTGTTAAACCTCCCCCCCTTCACCTTGAACCTATGACCCCTCGTGAACGTCACCACCGACCCAGGGAAAAGCTTCCCACCGTTCACCCTATCTATGCCTTTCATAATTTTATACACCTCTATTAAGTCTCCCCTCATCCTCCGTCTTTCCAAGGAGAACAACCCCAGTTTCCCCAATCTCTCCTCATAACCAAGCCCCTCCATACCAGGCAACATCCTGGTAAACCTCCTCTGTACTCTCTCCAAAGCCTCCATGTCCTTCTGGTAGTGTGGCGACCAGAACTGGACGCAGTATTCCAAATGCGGCCGAACCAACGTTCTATACATCTGCAACATCAGACCCCAACTTTTATACTCTATGCCCCGTCCTATAAAGGCAAGCATGCCATATGCCTTCTTCACCACCTTCTCCACCTGTGACGTCACCTTCAATGTTAATGTAAGCCTACTTGTGACACTAATAAATAAACTTAAAAAAAACCTCATCTGGCCTACATGTGACTCCAGACCCACAGCACTGTGGTTGACTCTGAAGCAAGCCACTTGGATCATGGGTAGTTAGGGATGGGTAACAAATGCTGGCCCAGTCAGTGACACTCCTTTCCCATGAAAGAGTAAATTAAAAAATCAAAAAGAAGGGAAAGAGGCTTCAATAAAGGTGAATAGGGGAGAGGTAGACTAAGAAACAGAACATTTTTAAGAGGTAGATGGCCATAGTAATACAATTGGAAAAGGGAAGCGGGGGAAATAACAGACCCAGAGAAGAATCAAGAATAGAATCATCTCATGTTAAATAATGGACAGAAGCTTTAAGTCATTAAAGAAACAGAATAATTAAATAGTAGGGAATTATGAGCCAATGGAGGCCATTACAATTGGAATTGATCATTTTCTTTTGTAGATAGCCATCTATTTGCATTTTAAACAGGAATCAACAGATAACAATCCAGAACAAGAGTTTTGCTGATTGGATTATTTTTCCTGGCTTAGGAGCAGTACCATCCCAACTGTTGGGCTAGTTTAGCTAATTCAGCACAGACCAGGATTTGAAATGAGGACCTTATTTATAGTGCTCATTGCTACATACAACAGTCTCTACCCAGTAGGTCATTTCGGAGGCTTTCATCCCAGTTGTCTGATTTGGACTTGAACCAAAGCTTGAAGGACACATACAGCATAAATAAAAATCATGAAGCTTAAATGTTTTTGGATTACACTAACTTTTATTTGGAGCACCACTAGTAAAAATATTGGCCCTGCCCTAACAGTATATTAATTTATATGATTGCACTGGCCAATCATTTGCACTTGAAATTAGACCCACAGCTGAAAAATCTACAAATGTGTAATGTTGGAAAGTGTGCAGCTCTTCTAAGCTGAGAAAGAAAAGCACAGCAATGGTAAACTGCTATCAAACTTGCACAGTTGTGAACATAATCAGGACTGTAGACTAATGTAAAACAAAATAAACAGCATCATTCTATATCACTGCATTTATTTAGGTACCATAATACATCAATCCTGGAAAAATGCCCTTATTAATTTTACATATTTTTATTTGGTCCATCACATATCTTCTGAAAGTAGGTATACCTTGAGGTAGTTTTTGCATATTTATAGATCTTCGAACGTGTGATGCCTTCAGCCTCTTCAAACTCAACTTATAGCTGGTATTTCATGTCCTGCTTCAGGTTATCCGTGATTACTCAACTCCTCCTCATGAAGAGTTATCAAGGGACTTGGTCAATAAACTGAAACCAGACATCAGGTATTTCTCTGTTTTAGTTATCAAGTGTATGTAGTGTCTGCTACTTAGAGCGAGAACAAATGTTTTCTGCATCATGTAAAATAGTTTCTGGTGCCAAATGTTTCTTAGTTTGCAGTTGTTTAGTCAACATCCAGTATTAAAAATTAACAGGCCTGATAAACGTGTCTTAGTTATCAGTGCCATTTTGAATTGATGCACAAGCCTTCTAAATAAGGGGCACTGAAAAACTGTGATGTAGGTGAAATTTAAAAGGATGCAGCCACTTGAAGGTAAGTAGCTACATGTGCAAAGGTTCCTAAAGCTCTAAAAACAGTTTAAAGGCATTTTGATCCATTGGATGTCTCTACCAGGGGAATAGAGAACAAAGGCCAGAATTCCCTCCACTTTGAAAAATATTTACAGGTCCCCATCCAACTTGTGTCGAATGTGCACCTCTCATTGTCATCTTATGGGAGGTGGCCATTTGCCTTCATTGTTCATTTGGAACTGCAGACAGTCATGGGGAGGGCAGTTGGACGGACCCAAGGGAAGGACAGTCTTGAGCACCTCTTGAGAAGGTGAGTACAGGGCATCACAAGATGGAGGCAGTCGTCCAGAGATGAAAATGAAATTCTTTGAATAGTGGCCAGAACTAGTGTGCAGGGACATGCCTGCAGATGTACTGCTTACAACCTTTCTGCTCTTTTACATTTGAATCTGAAAGAACATAAGCTGCAGAAGGATCATTTAAATCTGTAAGGTTAACGCTGTTTCTCTCCACAGATGCTGCCAGATCTGCTGAGTTCATCCAGCATTTTGTATTTTTAGATCATGAGCTGGCATCTGATCTCCCACCTTGAGGTCGCCTCTGATCTGTTGCCAATCTCCTGACACAGCAGAGAATGGGGTGGAGGCTGTACTTTGTACAATCAGTAAAAGTTAATGCATTGCCTTTTTAAGTATATTAAGGGTCTACCTGCCACTGCTGCTGGGAGCCCACCTTTGAGAAAAGTCCATGGAAGCAGTTACACGGTAGAGAGCCAACCTGACACTCTCTGTTCAAAATTTCTACATTTTCCCCACCTCCAATGCGCTGGGAAAACTCTTGTCAAAAGTGCTCAGCAAAGATGAATTGTTAAAGGAAACCCAGTGTAACACAATGTAGAGCTTGGAGACAAATGATGGGAGTAGCACAGTGGCTGGCCTCTTCAGGCAGAGCATTATCCTGAAACCTACCTATCTAAAAGCACAGGGAGATTACCTTTATCACACAGACTTGAGCGGTTCAAGAGGGCAGCTCACCACCACCTTCTCGAGTAATTAGGAATGTCTAATTGGCCCACCTCCCATGAGTATATATATTTTTAAAGGCATCTTTAGAATCCCTCCCCATAGTGCAACATGTGGACAGTCGCTTGGTGCATTAATGACAAGAATTGAAATGAGAGAAACATGCCTATGGTGGAGTTAGATTGCAGATTACAGCGAGTGACACAAGTCACACTGCGTCCCTGGTGAATTGATGCGTACTTACAAAAATTCCTTCAACAAATCAAAGCAAGTATGCCTTTGCCCACAGACCCTTTTAGCAATCCAATCGTTCTTTATAATAATGCACTTTCAATGCCTTTCAGAATAAATGATTGGATAATAATGTGTCTGTCCCATGGCGGCACCATCGCATTTACCTTGCAAAATGATCTTTGTTGAAAATAACACATGTTAATAAATAGAGTTTGTGTATGCTCTATTATTTAAGGATTTATTTTTGTTGATGTATTGTTTGTCTTTATAGTTTTCTGAATCAGTGCCGTTCACTCTCAGCAAGTATGGGCAATGCAATAAAGTTCATAAAGAAGGAAATCTCAAATATTGCTGGAAACATGAGGGAGGATGAGGTAAGAGCACAGTTTTACACTTGAGTGAGATACTTTTTTCCTAAGGAATTTGGATTCAGAAATAAACACGAGCTGTCTTGTATCTAAGACATAAAGGACTTATTTGTTTATTACTGCAAAAAGAGACATGCTGTCATCACTTTTCATCCTGCATTCATTAGGACAGAATGTCAAGAAAAAACACATTTCAAAGTAAACACCAATTTATACTGCAAGTGAAAAGGGTGCTAAAGGCAAATATACTGTGGATGCTGGAATCTGAAATAAAATTAGAAACTGCTGGAAAATCTCAGCACATCTGACAGCATCTGTGGAGAGAGAGTAGAGCCAACATTTCCAGTCTGGATGACTCTGCATCAGAGTGACAGGGTTCTGTTCTGATATAATACTGGAGCTACCAAAAACCTTGACAGCATATTAATAGTTCCTGTACAGGGAAAAATACATTGTTTTATTTGGTTTTTTTTTACTTGAAGAAAATTTAAACCCATTAATCATTGGCAGGCCCAGGGATCAAAACAGCTGAGTGGGAAGGCCATTCGGCCCATCAAGCTCATCAGTGACTTTATCAGTGTTTTCCTGCATGCACTCAGAAGATGCATTTTGGCCATCTGGAACCAGGCTACTCTGTAAGGTGGCATGTGTTGGCAGATCACATATTCAGAGTAAATATATTCTCAGGACAAGTCATGCAAAGTTGCCAAAAGGCTGGCCACTTTTTCTGTGACGATACTCCAGCTGTTATAACTGGTTCACCTAAGTTGAATGATTCATTCTTCGTCTGGAATATTCTTCAAGTGAGGAGAACCCTTGAGTTTGGAACGTTGCTTGTCACCATTTTCTGAGTCCACTCATGTCGAAGTATAGGATCCTCTCTTCCCGCTGAGGTGGTTTGATGCCTTATTCCTTTTAGATATGCTGCTGGGTAGCCTAATATTGTCAAGTCTACTTGGTGTTGTGATATCTTTGCATTATGTTCTGGATGAGCTGCACAAGTAGCACCTATTACAGCCGTCTCAATTACTTGTGCAAGATTTCTAGTTTCCTGTTCTATCTTAAATATCTGAAAAAAAAACAACTATCTATAAAGTCATCTCTTGTATTACTTCTAGGCAAAGGAAATGCTATTAAACTGTATAGATAAATATGTAAATGAGAAGATTCACCTGGCTGCTGAAGCCATATCGAAATCTGCTTCGGAGAAAATTAATGATGGTGATGTAATTCTGGTGTACGGATGGTGAGTTATATCAGAAGTATTTAATTATTTCAATCATTGATTCCTCTTCAGTGGTCACCTAGTGCTATAGCACAGTAACCACAAGAGAAATTGTTGCCCGAAAAGATGCACACAATAACAGTTTCTGTTCATTTTAACTTGGAAGACTTTCATGTTTTTTAACATCTGCATATTTTGTGTACAGTGCTCGATTAAATGTGTATCGTCCATGTCACTGAGCATTACTGTTTACTTGGGAACAGGTCAGCACTTTATTGGGAGATGGGCTGCCATTGTTCGGGTGGAGAAATGATGTGTGATGTGAGGATAAATTATAAATTTTACTCTGCAAATTAACAATATCGAACAAGATTGCTTTGTCTGAACTGAATTAATTAAACTTCCTTGAAAATAACAGGGTAGAATTGTAGAACGGTGTAACATACGAGATTGTTCAGCTTATTGCCCCCATGCAACATGTTCTCTATCTCTCAATTGTAAATGACAGTGTGATGCTTTAAACTGCGCTCTCAATTTGAGGAGATTTTATTTTTTCCTTTCTCAGCTCTTCTTTAGTCAGCTCGATTCTTTGTGATGCCCACAAGGCGAAAAAGTTCAAAGTTGTAGTGGTAGACAGCCGGCCCAAACTGGAAGGAAGGGAGACACTCCGGAGACTTGTACGGAATGGAATTCGCTGCACTTATGTTCTGATTAGTGCTGTGTCCTATATTCTGCCTGAGGTATGTTTGTAAATTCCCTTTGATACCTGTTTGCTTATCGCTTAAAAAGTGACTACCTCTTCAGCTTAGGATGTATTGCCTGTTTGAAAATCAAATAATTATTTTTTATGCTTCAGTATGTAGGATCATAAGGAACTGTGTGATCGGAAAATACTACTTCTTTTATCCAGCTTGATTCTTCAAATGCAAATTACACTTTGTTTGGGTATGAACTGGATGGATAACTGGGGCTAAGACTGAGACTGGCACTATCACTTATTCTAATTCCTCATCAGTAACTGCTGAGAGTTTCTCTCGGGGCCCACAGTATTGCTTTGCTTATTGGGTTCTTCTGAAGGGAGTATGAAGATTAGGCTGATACTGTAGGCTGTAACTTCATATCCAGAGGATGACACCTTCATTTATGCGGTGATCAGGTGTTTGGAGCCTTGTATTTAGTGCTGGATTTCTGTGGGCAGTTAGAAATGTACAGAGGGAAGCAATGAAAAAGACAAAGGCAGGTTTAAGCTGTGAGACATACAGAGGTAGAGGCGTAGAGAGAAATTATATTTAAATAGAAATGCAGAAGCAAAATACTGTGATTATTTGATATCTGACATAAAATCAAAAAATGCTGGAAATACTCAGCAGTATCTGTGCAGAGAGAAACAGAGTTAATTTTCAGGTCCTGACCTTTCATCATGAACAAATATGTTACATAAATGCAGCAAAAGTAAGAAAGAAACACACAAGGTGCATAGCTTGTGGAAAAGGGGAGACAGAAATAAGGTTGATGGATAGATAATAGGAGAGAATGTAGCTGAAACCCATAAGCGGAGGAAAATAGGACATGCAGTAGAAGATCAGGAAAGAGTTACGGAATTAGAGAGTGGGAGACCAGCGAAGAGGATTTATTTTTCAAATTTAATTTCTAAGTAATGCCACCACAGGTCAATTAGAGCAAATTTAAAAAGCAACAATATTGTAACTGCTGGGTCAACTTGCACAGTTTTCTACTTTCTTCAAAATGTGGACGCATCTGAAATTACAGAAGATATGGTGTGATGATCCAAATTAGTCACCAAAAGCTGTGTATCTGAGTAGTGCCCAAAAAGTTCTTGCTACAGCTTTTCTTCTATTGCAAGTAGTTAATTGAGCTGCTCGTACATGTTTTACTTTTTGAAGTGGTATGTAGTCGATGCCTAGGCTTGCATTAAACTATTCCATCTAATTTTCTGCACAGGTTTCTAAGGTGTTCCTGGGAGCGCACGCCCTTCTGGCTAATGGCTATGTAATGTCACGTGTGGGAACATCGCAGATCGCACTTGTGGCAAAAGCATATAATGTACCAGTCCTGGTCTGCTGTGAAACATACAAGTTTTGTGAAAGAGTTCAGACAGATTCATTTGTATCGAATGAACTGGGTAGGTTGTATCTTTTAAACAGTTATAATTTTGAATAAAGGTGGAGGGCATTTATAAATTATAGGATTTGTGTTAAATGAGCGCACGTTGATATGGCCTTATTTATAAGTGTTGGTGGGGGCAAGAACAAAAGACCCCTGCCTATTCTATTGATAAACGATCATTGATTTTTTTTTCAAATGAAACTATTACGATTGAATGCCACTTTAATCAGTGCCATCATTTGTGATCTTAGAATCAAATTCCATGTCACCCATTTGTGATCTTAGAATCAAATTCCATGTCACCCTTCTCCTGGTCGTAGTAGTGAAAGAAGAGTTAGTGCAGGAGGTTGCTGGGGACTGAGAGCGAAAATTAAAATGTTTTAGCACTTGGTCATCGGAACATGTAAAGTTTTTTATACTCTGATGAGGAGCAGAGTATAAAAGCCATAGCACGGTAAATTAAAGTAGATAATTTAGGAATCATTTATGAAAGAGAGTGATTTTCCTCATCCTTTTCAATCATCTTCCCCTGCTATAATACTTCTATATCACTTTGTTTAAAGATTAAAACACTTATTTGTTTTCCTTTGCATACAAGTCCCATCGTCCCTTTTAGAGGTGAGAATAACAATGGAAAATTTGGCTCTTCACTGAAAAATTACTCCAAAGGTTTATTCCCCAGCCAGTTGAGGCTGAGCATGTTGACGTTTGGTCTTGCCATTATTGTCTTTTCCCAATCTGGAATTTCTTGAGGGGAGAAATGGAAGACCTGCTGTGGCAGAACAGGCAGTCCTGTTCACAGTGCTAACGGACCAGTTGTACTCAAGGGAAGATCATTTGTAAATGATGTGACATGGATTAAGTGTGGTATGTGCTGATTTGAGGAGACTAAACACCGACTGGTATGCTCAATCCACAAGCGTAATCCTGACCTTCCTGTCACTTGCTATATCAATTCAACATCTTGCTCTCATGCCCACCTTTCTATCCTTGGCTCACTACAATATTCCAGTGAAGCCCAATGCAAAATTAAGCAACAACATCTCATCTTCTAATTCAGCACTTTTACAGTCTTCTGGACTCAACATTGAGTTCAGTAGCTTCACACTATGAACTCTGCCCTCTATTTTGATTTTTGCCACTCAGCCTGTAACTTGTTCTTATGTTTTGCGTTCAGAAAGTGCTGACCTTTGCTTGTTTTGCTATTAATTTACATTCTGCTACAAGATGTTTATGCTATTCATACCTTCCTTAGTCTTTAACGCTATCATTACCACTCTGTATCACGTTTCCATGACACCTTTGTCATCTAATCTATTCTGAGCTCCTGCCTATCCCTGACCTTTTATTTTGCTCCAGTCCATTCCCTTTCTTCAACAGCATAAAATCCATCGCATTTCAATCTCTCATCAGCTGTGAAGAAGTCAAATGGACCCAAAACGTTAACTCTGTTTCTCTCTCCACATCTGCTCTCAGACCTGCTGAGTTTTTCCAGCATTTTGTGCTTTTATTTCAGGTTTCCAGTATCTGCAGTATTTTGCTTTATTTCTATATGTACTGCTTTGTTTAGTGTGAAATTTACATTGACCCAATGCTCTATTCATGCACAATCTGTTCCTGTCTTACCATGTAGTGAAAGAAACACTTGCAATGTTAGTGCAGCTTTTACTACGTCAGGAGGTCCCAATGCCCTTTGCATCTGAAGGAGTCCAATTGTAAGTGTAACTTAACAGTAGCACAGTAAATAAATTTTCAAAATGTTTTATTGCAGATGACCCTGATGACCTTTTAGTGACACGGAATGGAAGCACTCAGCTGAAGAATTGGCACTCTAATTCCAAACTGCACCTTCTTAACCTGGTATATGATGTCACACCACCTGACTTTGTTGATTTAGTAATCACAGACTTGGGAATGATTCCCTGTACCTCAGTACCAGTGGTACTACGCGTGAAGAATGTGGAGTAGTGGAAAGTTGCAAAACCATCCGATGAATTGCAATGGACCATGGTGACTGTGGTTACAGTGCTATTCATGTTTCTCTGGCATGTAATAATAAAAGGAGTGTTGTTCATTCTTTGTGTACATCTGTGGAAAGAGCCTGAGAAAATTAAGCAGTTGGTTGAATTGAAGAATTTATTTCAACGTGATTGGACATGGGAGTTAAAATCACTGGTTATGAGCCTCCAGTCTTTGGCTCAGAGAACCTGCGGGAAACGTGCTCCAACCCAGTTTAACCTTTTAACTGAGAGGATGTGAGAGCTGCACGAGGTGAGTGACTCATCCCATAATATATTACAACAAAAACACATTATCTTTAGTACATGCCAATAACAAGGGTTTTCACAAGGGCTTAATACACTGTGCCAAAGGAGGAGATATTAATAAAACTACAATCTTGGTCGAAGAGATTGTTTTTTCTTTAAGGAAGGAGGTGCCAAGAAAGGGGTTTAGGTAGGGTATTCCACAGCATGGGGCTTAGTTGCTGAAAGCACTGCTAACGATGGTGGGCTAAAGGAAAACCACAAGACACATTTGTAATGAATAACAAAGTTTGATTTTGACTGTGGTGTGTGGGTGGTTCAAAATTTGGAGGAGTGAAGACACATAAAAGGATCAAATGATTTATTGCCCCCTTCTCTCCCGAACAATGTGGGTCAGCAAGAACGGGGCGATAGGCGGTTGGGACCTGGTCCAGGATATGACACAGATGATGGGAGACCAGGAAACTATTGGAGTAGTTGAGTCTGGAGGTGAGAAAGGCATGGGTGAGAGTCACATGGCAGATAGACTGAGGTATCATGGAAGCAGATAATGTTATAGATGTAAATCAGCAGTCTGTGTGATGGAGAGGATATGAGGTTGAAATTTCAGCTAATTGACTTGCTTGCCATTGGTAAAGTTCCAGGTGCTGATGGTACACTGTTTGAACTCAAGGACGGGAAATCGGCACTCATGCAGCATCTGTACAAACTTCTGTCTTTTTGGAGGGAGGGGGGCAGCGTCCCAGGATGTGTGTGATGCAGTACAAGAACAAGGGCAACTGCAACAACTATCAAGGGATCTCCCAGCTGAGCATCATGGGAAAAGTATTTGTCCATGTTGCCCTTGTCAGACTGCAGACCTTAGCTGAAATCTTCTTTCCTAAATCCCCGCGTGGTTTCAGAACTGGAAGATCTACAATTGACATGATCTCAGTCTGGCAGCTGCAAGAGAAATGCTATGAGCAAAGGAGACCATTATATATTTGCCCATGTGAGCAGAGGCAGTTTGTTTAAGTTGCTGACGACAATTGGCTGCTCACTAAAGTTGCTCAATGTGATCTCTTCCCACGACAACATAATGGGTAAGATCAGCTATCGCAGGGCAACATTGGTAACCTTTGAGATCTGCTGTATGGCGAAACAGAATTGTGTTCTGACCTGACACTTTGGTATAGTCTTCTCTTTGTTGTTATCATATGTCTTCAGGTCGTCTGAGGGTGTCTACTTATACCAGAAATGACAGAAAGCTGTTCATCTTGTTCAGTGAGATCCAAGACAAAGACGCGTCAAGTCCTCAGAGAAATGCTCTCTGCTGACGATGCTGCGCTAACATTTCAAACTGAGGAACATGTGCAGCAGTAAATGGACAGGTTTTCTCGGGCCTATAAAGTGTTTGGTTTTGCCCATCCGCATCAGGGAGACAAATGACAAGATCCAGTATGTTGCAATACTGCTATCCAACAGCATTGACAGTTTGATGCTGGAGGTTGTTGATAGCTTCACAGAACTGGTGATAGCACAGTGAACTAGCCGCTGGGTCATGACCTAGGCATCCATTCCTCTACTATAAGGACACAAAGTGAGATAGGAAGATGGCAGATATTTGATTTGGTTTATTATCATCACGTGTATTGGTATATAGTGAAAAGTATTGTTTCTTGCACACTATACAGACAAAGCATACCGTACATAGAGAAGGAAAGGAGAAGTGCAGTGTTACAGTCAGTGTAGAGAAAGATCAACTTAGTGCAAGGTAGTGACACTGACAGCTGTGACCTCTGCAGTCTGACTGGTCGAGCATTGAAAGCAAAAGCTCAGCTGACCAAGAAGAGGGCCCAGAGAAATCAGAGGCCAGTGAATCGTGCTCCTCAGCCCACTGTCTTCCTCTGCAGCAGATGCAGAAGGGACTGCAATGCCAGAGTGGGGCTCCTGGCCAATGATTGTTTACAGAATGGTGGTCAGCTTACGAGATGGAAGGCTGCCATCCATGATGGGGAATTAGATCTCTAAGATTACAAACAATCTGGCTGTTACAAACAATCTGGTCCAGCCTGAGAGAGTAGGGAGAATTAAAAATTGGTGGTGAGGATACTGATTTTTTTTGATGGGTGAAATGCATTGTTTTCGATTGTCAACTGCTTAAGCAGAAGAAATTACAGTTCATCGCAGACTGGTTATTAGACAAAGCTCTTTGACGACACAGGAGTTGGACATGGAACTGAATGGCATCAGTGTACATGTGAAAGCTCATCTCACTTCTGTGCTAAAGTGGGCAAAAAAAGGCAGTATTTAGATAACGAGAAGGGTTCCAGATCCTTGGAGTATGATGGGCAGGGCAGGGAGAGAAGACATTGCTGGAGGAATTGTGGTTATCATTGGATAGGTAAGGGTGAGCAATCTCATCAAGATGAACAACAGAGGAGGAGCAGGATAGTGCTGTGAAATGTGTCAAAAGCTGCAGAGAGGTTAGAGAGAGAATTAGTTACAGAGTGCATTGTTTACTACTTCAGTTGTGGTCATTTTCGTGTTCGGCCAGGATGAATCCTAAAGGATATAGTGTTGTGCTGTAGGTTTAAGAATGGAACAGTTTTCCAATACCATCATCATAGATCCCCAAGATAGTTGTTGATTGGAGCTTCCACTCTGCCCCAGCCAATGTACCTTAACTCCCCACAGTAAATATTCACCTTTACTGCCAAAGTGTAATATTTCCAGTTCCCATTTTAAGACATTTATCACTGTAATCCCAATTCACACAGAATTAGACAGCTTCTTGTTTTGGATCTGTGTCACTAGAAACAGGCTTGCAATTACCCAATCTTTGTTCATTTAGCCCCTTTGGGAGCCAGCCAGCTTAATTTTCCCCAGTTGGCTTGTGTTCGGTGACATCAGAATCTAATGGTGACTCCTTTTGAATTGCTTAGGGATTCAAAATTAGGATTTCTAGGTGTCAAAGTCTTTATCCACAACCATTCCAAATTTATTGAGAGTGTCAAGTATATGTAGGGTGAATCCCAATTGCAGGTTGGTGGGTAATGGGAGAACGTTAATTTAAGATCATCATTTAATAAAAGGAAGACATGAGGAGAATCCTCGTACCCATAAGATTTTTGGGCCTGGAATCCCCTACAAGAAACAGTTTTGGGAACAGAATCAATAATTGTCTTAGAAGGGAAGTGGATGCATATTTTAATTAAAAATCAAATTAATAAGTCACTGGGAAAGCGTAGAGGAGTGGAAATAAATGAATAGTTATTTAGAAAGTTGACACTGATGTGATAGGCTGTTTAACTTGGGCTTTCAAGTTACTGTAGACCACCATTGTTCTGACTTGTTAGAAGTTTATCTGAAACAGGAAGCATTGTTAATGTAGATGTTCCATTCCAATCACCTGTCATGACTCCTGGTGAAATATTCTCTATATTGACTGGCAGTCTAAACTGAGAAACTTTAGATGCTTTCTAGATGTTGGTGATTAATTATTTGAATACCACATGTGGATACTATTTCTGTTCCCATTCTGTGGCATTAGTCACTTTGCTCACAATGACTCTCAATCTACAGCACTCGATACAAATTGCTGATCAGCAACAGGTGTGGCTATGGTGACATATTTTAACCACAACTTGCACATACTTGCACTATACAGGTACACAAGAGGTGAGGTTCTCTGGAGTGGGCAGCATGGCGGCACAGTGATTAGCACTGCTGCCTCAATGCCAAGAACTCGAATTCAATTCCGGCCTCGGGTCTGTGTGGAGTTTGTATATCTTCCCTGTGTCTGTATGAAAGACTGTGTCTTTCCACAGTCCAAAGATGTGAAGGTTAGGTGGATTGGCCACACTAAATTGCTCTTTGGTGTCAGGGTGATTGGCTGGGTAAAGACGTGGGGTTTCAAGGATAGGGCCTGGGTTGGATTGTTGTTACTGCAGGCTCGATAGGTTGGATGGCCGCCTGCTGCACTATAGGGATTCTATGATTCTTTGGAATAAAAAATGCTTGCCAGCTCTGCTTTACATTTCCCCCCCAACAAATACACCATGCATATATAGTCAGAATGATGATTGAGACCATTTCCCCAGCAACTGTGTGTCTGACTATTTTTTATTATTAATTAGTCACCTAAGGGTAATGGCTAATTTATTGTACAACACATCTGTAACCTGTAACTAATATCTTATTGTTACATTTATGCTGTTTGAAGAGAAACATTACACTTTTTAACTAAAGAAGATAATGCTTCCCACGGAAGTGCTCCCTCCTCTGGGTTTA
This sequence comes from Mustelus asterias, assembly GCF_964213995.1. Lineage (NCBI taxonomy): Eukaryota > Metazoa > Chordata > Chondrichthyes > Carcharhiniformes > Triakidae > Mustelus > Mustelus asterias. The sequence continues at coordinate 52,508,377 of NC_135805.1, forward strand.
AAGATAAATGGCAGGAATTTTTATTTGATATTTCTTAAACATTAGCTCTTCCTCATCCCCTTACCTGAGCTTTTTCTTACAACGCATAATTACCTGAGAGAGTGGAGTCAACCTATTCCTCGGCCACAGCCAGCACTGTTCACAAATAGTTGTTAGGAATGCCAATTCTGCCAACATTTATGACATTTTAAAACAAATTTACTATTAAAGGGGTTAACATACATAAAATGCAGCTTTTAAATGGGAGGGTTTTACTTTTACCAACAGATGGCAGCAATGTTTCAAATAGTGACAGAGATTTCAACAATCTCAATCAATCTCTGACACAGAAAGAGAATTAACTAGTCTCATTGCTAAATATTTTAACTTTATAGAAATTCTAAAAATATATACTTTTACATTTATTCTCTATTTTTTTTCCTTTCTGGCTCAATGTAAGATTTTGTTTTATAATGCTCCTGTGTGGAACCTTGCCATGTTTCAATACATTAAAGGCACTATATAAGGGAAGTTGTTGTCATTGTTATTGCTCTTATTTCTCTCTCTCTGAAATTGGTTGCCGTACACTCCGACATTACAAAAAGACGGTGCAAGGCGACTTCTTGCGAGCTGTGCCCAGCATACCTTCTAATTCTATCTTTTATTCTCGTTTTATGCTTCTAAAACTTCATTCTAACTCTTAAATTCTCTAACAATGCTTTAATTCAATATCTTACCCGACGCACCCCGGACATTCTCTCTTCCACCTTTTTCCGTTGGGAAAAAGATACAAAAGTCTGAGGTCACGTACCAACCGACTCAAGAACAGCTTCTTCCCTGCTGCCATCAGACTTTTGAATGGACCTACCTTGCATTAAGTTGATCTTTCTCTACCCCCTAGCTATGACTGTAACACTACATTCTGCACTCTATCGTTTTCTTCTCTATGAATGGTATGCTTTGTATAGCGCGCAAGAAACAATACTTTTCACTATATGCTAATATATGTGACAATAATAAATCAATTGACTACACTTCAAAAAGTATTTTGTTAGCAGCAAATGTCCTATTGCCCTGACTGTGCCAGTATCAGCAGCACAGTGCTTAGCATTGCTGCCTCACAGTGTCAGGGTTCAATTCCAGCCTCCGGTATCTGTGTGGAGTTTGCATGTTTTCCCTGTGTCTGCGTGGGTTTTCTCTGGGTGCTCCAGTTTGCTCCCACAGTCCAAAGATGTGTGGGGTAGTTTGATTGGCCATGCTCAATTGCCCCTTAGTAACATGGAAAATATGGTAAATTGATGGGGTTACGGTGATAGGGACTGGGTGGGGTTGTTGTTGGTGCAGCTTGATGGTCTGAATGGCCTCTTTCTGCACTGTAGGGATTCTATGATCAATTCCTACTTCCAGCAAAAAAATGGGCAGTAATTTCCAGGGGGTACTCTAAAGACGCACTGGGGAATCCCTCTGGGAAGTTCCCAGGTAAGGGTTTACACAGCAATTGTCCAGAAATACCACCTTCCCCTGGACTATTGCGTTGTACTGAGAACCATCCAACAAAGCAATTTAAATAGCTAACTTCGGATGTTTCTGCCAGTGTTACACAAATAGTTACTCTCAAAGAGTTAGAAGAAATAAAAGTACCTCTGACTTCAGCATAACTATTTTAAACACCCAGACCGAGTGCTGCAGGGGACACCCCCCACACTCCGGAGCCACCAGCCTGACTAATCACCCACCAAGGGTATTACCATGGAATTCCCTCCACCCCAGACCCTAGGAAAGAAGACAAAAAGTATAAAAAGAGTGAGCTTGTACAAGTATATAAATAGTAATATACATACACATATTAAATGTTGCAGCTGTGGAATGTAGAAGTTTTTGGAGACCAAGGCGATCCATGACAAACATACCTGCAGAAAGCATAAGCAGCTAGAGGATTTCCTGATCAGGATTATTGATCCAGAAGCTGAACTGCGGACACTGCGCAACATAAAGGGAGTGGGAGAAATACCTGGACACTTGTGTTCCAGAAGACTGCCACACATCTTAGAATAGGGCCATCTGTTTTGGTCAACAGTGAATGACAGGAGGATATAACCGTGAGTGAGGCAGATAAAGGGACCGAGCAGACAGTGGAGTAGCCTCAAGCTTTGCAATTGTCGAACAGGTTTGAGATGTTCACAATCTGTGCGGACAAAAGCAAGGTCTAAGTTGGATGGCAGAATGTCCATAGTACCACAGTACAGAAGCCATTTGAGCAGGGGCAACAAACAGGAATGTAGTGGTAGTAAGGGGGAGTATAGTAAAGGGGACAGTCACTGTTCTCTGCAACAAAGAGCAAGAGTCCAGATGACTGTGCTTGCCTGGTGCCAGTGTTTGGGATAACTGCTTAGGGCTGGAGAGGAACTTGGGATGGAAAGGTGGAGCCACTTGTCGTGGTCCATGTAGGTACTAATGACATAGGTAGGACAAGCAAAGAGGTTCTGCAAAATCAGGATGAGAGGCTAGGTACCAAATTAAGAAGCAGAACTTCAAAGATGATAATCTGGATTGCTACCTGAGCCACATGCAAATTGGCATAACGCAAATAAGACTGGAAAGATGAATGCGTGGCTCAAAGACTGGTGTGGGGTTCTGGTTCATGGGACACTGGCATCAGTACTGGGGAAAGTTGGGGTTGTATTGCTGGGACAGTCTACACCTGAGCCATGCCGGGATGAGTGTTTTTGTGAATTGCGTAACTGGGGAAGTAGAGAGGGTTTTACAATAAACAAGGGGTGATTGGAGGCAGGGTGGAAAAGGAGGTAGACGTAGCAAATCAAAGGGTAGATTCAAGGCAGGAGAGAATGATTATATATGAAATGAAGGTCATAGAATAGCAGAAAGGGACAGAGAGATAAAACCTAAGAATACACCAATAGTCAAGACTCGATATTACAAAGATTAAAAAAAGACAAATCTAAAGGCACTGTAACTGAATGCATGCAACATTCATAACTAAACAAACTGATGGTGCATGTTGAAACAAAAACTTCATAAATTCATAAGGTATAGGAGCAGAATTTGGCCATTTGGCCCATCGAGTCTGCTTGCCATTCGATCATGGTTGATATGCTCCTCATCCCCATTACCCTTCAACCCATTATCAATTAAAAATCTGTTTAACTCTTTCTTAAATTTACTCACTGTCTCAGCATCCACTGCACTTCAAAATATGATTTGATAGCCATTGTGGAGATTTGGCTGCAGGATGACAAGGATTGGAGCCGAATGAGTTCATTTGGTTTCGAAATCTCAATGTATATAAATTCTTATTCGCCAAATTAGGAACAGAACATGGTGAAATCTCTGCCAGTTAAGAAAACACAAGAAATAAAACACATTCCAAAGTGATGGACGTCACAATCTCTTAAGACTAAGACAAAGGAAAAAAGCACATGGTTCCCTCCAAGTTTTAAATCCTTTCTTATCAAAATTATTCAAAATTCAAATTGGTTAGTTCAAACTCCAAATTATGTACTTTGATTTTTAAGATTTCAATCTACTTTCCAAAAAAATTGCATTCAAAGTAACTTCCCACATATATATTATATATGTATTTATATCCTATATCTTTTAAGCACAACCATGGCTATTGATTATACCCAAGAGGTTAAGGAATTCCAAACATTTATCATAATTCAATTTAATCAAATCCAATTTCCATTTGATTTTAAACTCTGTATCAAACCCACTATTTTAAAATCACAATTAGGGAAGAACATTAAAACATGAAAGCAAACAACATAACAAAAACATCCACACAAATACTTTATTAAACACACACAGATGGACACGGAAGCTTCCAGCATTCATTCCGCAGCATTTTCTCTCATTCAAACTTAACATCCTAAACTGGAATGAAAATAAAACAAAGAAAATAGATTAAGACAGTTGCCTTCATTCTTCTTTCTTCCAAACTGTAATCAAACCCAAAAGCAGAAGTAAATTCAAGAAAACGTAAACGTAAATTCAACAGTTTTAACACTTTCCCAGCCCCTTTGAATTTAAGCCAAAGTGTAAAGCATTGCATTTATTGCCTGCAATAAATACTCTGCAAGAACAAAAAATGGCTTTAACAACTCCTGTTCTCAATCTAATGCAACAATCACTTACATTTAACAAGCAACCAGACCACACAAATACTGAAATACAAAAACTATTCAAATATCAGCTCAACTTCAAGTAGAAATGGTCGAGAGCTTCAAGTTTTTAGGTGTCCAGATCATCACAACCTGTCCTGGTCCCCTCACGTCGACACTATAGTTAAGAAAGCCTACCAATGCCTCTACTTTTTCAGAAGACTAAGGAAATTTGGCGTGTCAGCTACGACTCCCACCAATCTTTACAGATGCACCATAGAAAGCATTCTTTTTGGTTGTATCACAGCTTGGTATGGCTCCTGCTCTGCCCAAGACTGCAAGAAACTACAAAAGGTCATGAATGTAGCCCAATCCTTCACGCAAACCAGCCTCCCATCCATTGACTCTGTCTACACTTCCCGCTGCACACTACACCCATTTTTTCAAAAAAACCCACAAAGGGCCCCTTGGGGTTCTTTGTGATGTTAGTGAGGGTTTAAGCTCCTTACCCCATGTGGTCTGTTTTAATGGGGTTCATGGGCATAGCATTTTCTAATAACACAAGACTATCCATTGGTGGAAGTGGTTAAGTCTGCATTCAGAATCACAATGTGGAGATGCCGGCGTTGGACTGCGGTGAACACAGTAAGAGTTTTAACAACACCAGGTTAAAGTTAACACCAGGTTTATTTGGTAGCAAAGACCATTTTCTGAGACAATACACATCTCTTTAACCTGTGCTTAATGCTCCCTCCCTTCACATTGTCTGTATCTTTAAGATCTGGTTGGCTGTAGGGACTCACATTCTAATCAGCATTCTGTAACTTGATTTTGTGTCTCTGTGCCCTGTTTGAGAGCAGATTTCCACTCCATCTGATGAAGGAGCAGCGCTCCGAAAGCTAATGGTATTTGCTACCAAATAAACCTGTTGGACTTTAACCTGGTGTTGTTAAAACTCTTACTGTGTTCAGAATCACATACAGTGGTGGATTCTTTAAAACATTCATTCCTTCTCAATCAACATCTCTTGGTAATTCCTCCTGTAACTAAGGATTCATCAGACCAGGGACAAATTCTAAACGTACTAAGAGATTAGGTGCCTCCGGAAAAGGAGGTGGGGGTCCCCAGTCAACGCCACATGCAAAACGGGCATTCTTTTCCAGATACAATCCAGAATCACCAAGAACTCTCCCAAATACAGACAACATCCCTATCTGCATTGGAAACTGAGATTTTAATTTATTAATCTCCTGCTGGAACTTGGAGTAATCAGAACTTCGATTTACTTCACTAACTTGATATACTTTAAACTGACTCATTGATAATATTTTTACCTCATTCTTTTATTCCTGCTTTTCCTACTTTCCCCGTAACTACTCATTTTCTTCTCTTGACTTCTCAACTAACTCTCTCATAATTTCTAACTCATCTTTTAACTTAATTTTCTCATATTTCTCACTCTGTAACTCTTCCAAAACTAATAATCACAACAATTTTACTCAATTTCAACAAACATTTTCCTTTATCTCTGTTTCTCTCATTAAAACATCTCATGGATCCCAGACCCAATAAACTTACTGTAGTATTCTACCCATTTCTCTCGGCGTAGTCCCAGGGGGACAAGAAGTCACAAAATGGGTACAGCGCCTGTTAATTTACCAATCAGTCCCTCTAAGTCAGTTGGTATCAAGAGTATGATGAACACCCCCTCTCTACTCCAGAGTTAGTTTTGAGCCTTGCCTCATGGTTGACAATAGAGTTCATCCTTCCCCTTGACTAACTGTACCTCAAAATCTCACTTCTAGATTAACTAAGGGAGGAAGACAGGTGCTTAGCCCAGGAATAATGGTCATACTAAAAGATTAGTTCCTACTGTCCCATACCTGGCATATCAAGAACGTGAACCAATCCACCCCCCACAATATTATCGAAAGATAGGTCTTTAATCCCTTCTTATGGCCGGCTACAGGGTTACCACCTCCCCTGTTTAAACTAGTTCTGTCATTGTTTCATCACACCAAATGAAATGCCTGGAACACTTTTAATCACTTAACCAATAAAAGGTTCGAATTTGGGGTAATTGTAGCTACCTCTTATCGAGTACTGTCTGGGGTGCCATTTTGTTAAAAGCTTTAATTTAAACACCCTCCAAGCATTCCAGTTTAATGAGACAAACAAGGACAGTAATTCAATTATTTCTTTATTTAACACTTCAAGTACCAACTTGAACATGAACAGTTGCAACTCATTAACTCTTTACTTAACTTTAACTCTAACTGCACATCAATTTTCAACTGAACTTTAACTTAAACTGCACCTTAACTTTAACTAAACATCAACTTTAACTAAACATCAACTTTAACTATTTAACTGAAAATAGATACTACTGAGTTTAGGAAAACCTTGGCCAAGAAATATCCTCAATGTAGAATCTATCTTCTCCTTCTCTGAAAAGTCTTTCAGGGCACAAGACTTCTTGTGATGGTTGGCCTCTTTGAGTTATCGTTGCCAAATAAAGAACTGCATGTCTCTTTATCCCCAATTCTCCAATCGCTTCTGGAAGTTTCTTTGTCACCCAGCCAAATGCGTAACCAGAAACTGATCACATGGCTCGAACATCCAATGAAATTACTTTTGAACGATGCCATTACACTTAGTTCATTTGACATGTCCCATTCATAGCAGCCATATAAATCAAAGTCACATTGTCTCGGTTAATGTAAACAACTTCCCTTATCTGGGAAGCTTCAGACTACAGCTCCCAGACCAGAACCTCTTTATTACCTGCACCTGGTTTTAATCTATAAATTGACCAAAAATCCCAGCATGCTTCACTCTGTCAGAAACGCCATTTTAAAGCCACTATTGCCATTATGGTTGTTAAACATTGTTGTAGCCATTCTTTCTCTGTGGGATTGCTGTTGGTGCAAGCGTGGTGGGCCAAATGGCCTCTTTCTGCATTGTAGGGATTCTATGATCATTAAATGTGAGTTTATGAACTTTGGTGGGACAAAAAGAAAAGTCACCTACACGATTGAAAAAGATCTGAGTTTAGAGATATTCCGAGGGTGTGGCATATTCCTCATTGCTTGCACCTTAGTCTTGGTTGGATGTAAACTACCATTGTTTACTCTGTGACCTGATTACTCTCCAGAGTTTAGGAACATTTCTGTGCATTTGCCCAAACTCAGTCTATCATCATGGTCTGCTTATTTGGAGCAGAGTTAAATATATCATTCAAATAGCACACTTCTCCTTGCAAAATACCTTGCAAAATCTGGCTCATCCTCTCTTGGAAAGTTCCGGTGGCTGAAGAAACACTAAATGGCAGGCAGCCTTTGAAACTGAAATGGACCCATGCGAACATTAATAGTCAAATATTACTTAAGTTGGAATTTTCTGCTACTGTCCGTGGCAGGTATCATGGCAGGCGGGTGTGCAAAATATGCGAGAGTGCAGAATTCTGTTTTATGACATTGTAAAACCTGTTTATGATAGTGCCATCAAGCCTCCAATGGTGGGTCGCTTTTCCCACCATGCAACATCGGAATTGGTTTTTGCATACATTTTAGATTTTTTGAAGATTATTTATTAGTGTCACAAATAGGCTTACATTAACACTGCAATGAAGTTTCTGTGAAAACCCCCTAGTCGTCACACTCCGGCACCTGTTTGGGTACACTGAGGGAGAATTTAGCATGGCCAATGCACCTAACCAGTACGTCTTTTGGACTGTGGGAGGAAACCGGAGCACCCGGAGGAAACCTACAGAAACACAGGGAGAACGTGCAGACTCCGCATAGACAGTGACCCAAGCTGGGAATCGAACCCAGGTCCTTAGCGCTGTGAGGCAGCATTGCTAACCACTGTGCCATTGTGCCACCCCTGTTGTGAATACTCATTAAAAGGAGCACTCACTGGAAACACCCGCCCATGCTGGATCAATTGGACATGTTGGCATGCAATTATTATGATTTGATTTATATGCATATACATATATATGCATATAATATACATATATAAAAAAGTCTGAACTAATACCAGGAATGGGTAGGTTGTCTTATGAAGAAAGATTGAACAGGCTAGGCTTGTATCCACTGATGTTTAGAAGAGTAAGTGGCAATTTGGTTGAAACATATAAGATCCTGAGGGATCGAGACAGGGTGAATGTGGAGAACATGTTTCCTCTTGTGGAAGATTCTAGAACTAGGGTCGCCCAATTGAGACTGAGATGAGAAGACACTTAATTCTTTCAGAGGGAACTTCCTCAAAAAGCAGTGAAAGCAGAAGCTTTGAATGTTTTCAAGGTAGAGGTAGATGGGTTCTTGATAAACAAAGGGGTGAAAGGTTATCAGGAGTAAGCGGGAGGTTACAGTCACATCAACCATGATCTTATTAAATTGTGGAGCAGCCGTAAGAGCCACGTGGCCTACCCCTGCTCATAACTTGTCTGCTTGTATGCTGGTATATACAAATGGCCACAGGAGGGTGCTATCAAAGTATGTTTCTCCTCCCTCATTTTACTGAAGTATTTTCACTCCACTATGACCTCAGATGTTTTTAGAGTCATTAGATTTGCTGGTGAATGTGTGAATATTCAATTCCATGTTTTAACATTTTAATTGCAAGTCTAACACCATGTGGATTGATAAAGAGATTCTTATTTAATTTGTGTATAGGAACATCTATTTTCTGTTGGACGGTGGAAAAAATAAAAGTCTTGTGTGTGGGTGAAGTCAAAATCAATATAAGTTTGGATGAGAATTTATTTCGTTGACAGGAACCGGGGAATGTGGATTTTAGACAGGAACTCAGGAATGTGGAATGTGGAATGGGAGCAGCTATTTGAGGACAAATCCACATCTGGCATGTGGGAGCAGATTTTTAAAGGCCAGTTGATTGAAGTGCAGGACAGGCATATCCCCGCAAAAATGAAGGGTAGAAATGGCAGGATTCGGGAAAAATGGATGACAAGGGAAATTGAAAGCTTAGTCAAAAGGAAAAAGAAAGTCTAGGCATCAAAAAACTGACAAAGCCTTGAGGAGAATAGTGAAAGTAGGAAGGAACTTAAAAGTGGAATTAAGAGGGTTAACAGGGGCCATGAAATGTCTTTAGCAACAGAGTCAAAGAGAATCCCAAGGCATTTTATGCATATATTAGTAGCAAGAGGGTAGCAAGAGAAAGAATAGTCCCACTCAAGGACAATGGAGGGAAGTTATGCATGGAGCCACAGGAAGTGGGTGAGATCCTTAATGAGTACTTTGTATCAGTATTCACCAAGGAGAAGGACGTAGCTGATGTTGAGGTCAGGGATAGATGTGTGAACACTCTTGAGAATATCAATATATCGAATTAGGAAGTGTTGAGTATCCTAAATTTCATTAAGGTAGCCAAGTTCCCCGGGGCTGGATGGGATTTATCCCAGGTTACCGGGGGAGACAAGGGGAGAAATAGTGGGGCCTTAACAGATATCTTCACATCCTCTTTGACCACAGGTGAGGTTCCAGAGGGCTGGAGAATAGCCAATGTTGATCCCTTGTTTAAGAAAGGAAGCAGAGATAATCCAATAAATTATAGGCCGGTGAGCCTGACATCAGTGGTGGGGAAGCTTTTAATATTTCAAGTCAGAAGTGGAAAATGCAGGAAATGTATAGGTTTTAAGCAAGTGCAAAGACAGAGAAAGGTTGTAAGGGGTAAAGGATAAAAGGGAAAGTCTGTAAAGTGTGGGCAGCAGCAATGATTAAATGACAGAAGGGATGATGGTGCAAGGCAAAACTAAATTCTAATGAAAAATATGTTCTGATGAAAAGTTATCGATCACTGGGCAGGATTTTCCGGTTCTGCCGCAGTCGACCCACCCGGCTTGTTCCCTGGTGGGGTAGATGAACAGTGCTGAAGCCCATAGAAGTTTTCAGGACTGGAGGATCCTGCCACTGGCTAAAGGGTCGCAGCATCCGCTGTGGAAAAACTCACCACCGGGTGTGGAAAATCCCAGTCTCTGTTTCTCTTAAATTCATTCATGGGATGTGGGTGTTGCTAGCTGGGCCAGCATTTATTGCTCATCCCTGAGGGCAATTAAGAGTCAACCACATTGCTGTGGGTCTGGAGTCACATGTAGGCTAGACCAGGTAAGGATGACAGATTCCCTTCCCTAAAGGACATTAGTGAACCAGATGGGTTTTTACCACAATAAATTCATGGTCATCATTAGGGGAATTTCACAGTAACTTCATTGCAATGTTAATGTAAGCCTTACTTGTGACTAATAAATAAATAATCTTTACTTTATAGGCCAGAATTCTCTGGTCTTGCACACCCCGCTACTGCTGCCAGTGAGAATTTGACACTCAGCTAAATCTCACAGCAGCGGAACCAAATAATCCCAGCCTTAGGTGGGGTTGGAGAATTCCAGCCTTAATTCCAGAAGTTTATTGCATTCAAATTTCACCAGCTGCCATGGTGGGATTCGAATCCAGGTCCCCAGAGCATTACTCTGGGTCTCTGGACCATTAGCCCAGTGACAATACCGCTACGTCACTGCTCTCCACAGTTGCTACCTAACATATGAGTACTTCCAGCATTTTCTGTTTTTATTTCAGATGTTAATAGGACAAGCAAAGAATCAAAAAATGGGTCCAAAGGAGTTGCAAATGATGACAGCAGAATCATTACCAATAGCTGTGGTCCAAACAAAAGGGAGCAGTGGGTTATAATCTGAAATCGTTGAGTCGACTAAGTTGGAAAGTGATTAATTTTTAATCAAAATATTAGATACTCCTTGAAGCTGCTTCATGAGAGCAGTGTAGGAGGTTGGGAACAAAGAGGTCAGACTGGGAATGGGGCACGGAATTAAATCAATAAGCAACTGGAACCTCAGATCATGCTTGTGGACTAATAGAAGTATCCCAAACTTCTTATCGTTTTACATGAAACTTTTAACCAACGTTAAAGTGAATATTGAAAGTTCAGTTTTGTTGTGCATTATTGTGGAACCTATTTCTATTAATTAATGCTCCCAAACATTTCAGACCAAAGATGCCACAGTCATAGTATTGGCTCTGTGAGTACTGAGGGATAGTTGTGGTTTGAGTGTATACCGCTCCTGTTCTATAAGAAAATGAGATTTTTAAATGAGGCTATTGTGAAGTTTAGAAAAGAGGTCAACAATTCAGATTGCATTATTCTGAGAATATGCTTATTATGCTTGGGCAGCATGGTGGCACAGTGGTTAGCACTGCTGCCTCGCAGTGCCAGAGACCTGGGTTCGATTCTGGGCTCGGGTGACGCCTGTGCGGAGTTTGCACATTCTCCCCGTGTCTGGGTGGGTTTCCTCCGGGTGCTCCAGTTTCATAGAACATAGAACATAGAACATAGAACATTACAGCGCAGAACAGGCCCTTCGGCCCACGATGTTGCACCGACCAGTTAAAAAAAAACTGTGACCCTCCAACCTAAACCAATTTCTTTTCGTCCATGAACCTATCTACGGATCTCTTAAACGCCCCCAAACTAGGCGCATTTACTACTGATGCTGGCAGGGCATTCCAATCCCTCACCACCCTCTGGGTAAAGAACCTACCCCTGACATCGGTTCTATAACTACCCCCCCTCAATTTAAAGCCATGCCCCCTCGTGCTGGATTTCTCCATCAGAGGAAAAAGGCTATCACTATCCACCCTATCTAAACCTCTAATCATCTTATATGTTTCAATAAGATCCCCTCTTAGCCGCCGCCTTTCCAGCGAAAACAATCCCAAATCCCTCAGCCTCTCCCCATAGGATCTCCCCTCCATACCAGGCAACATCCTGGTAAACCTCCTCTGCACCCTCTCCAAAGCCTCCACATCCTTCCTGTAATGTGGGGACCAGAACTGCACACAGTACTCCAAGTGCGGCCGCACCAGAGTTGTGTACAGTTGCAACATAACGCTACGACTCCTAAATTCAATCCCCCTACCAATAAACGCCAAGACACCATATGCCTTCTTAACAACCTTATCTACTTGATTCCCAACTTTCAGGGATCTATGCACACATACACCTAGATCCCTCTGCTCCTCCACACTATTCAAAGTCCTCCCGTTAGCCCTATACTCAACACATCTGTTATTCCTACCAAAGTGAATTACCTCACACTTCTCCGCATTAAACTCCATCCGCCACCTCTCGGCCCAACTTTGCAACCTGTCTAAGTCTTCCTGCAAACTACGACACCCTTCCTCACTGTCTACCACACCACCGACTTTGGTGTCATCAGCAAATTTGCTAATCCACCCAACTATACCCTCATCCAGATCATTAATAAATATTACAAACAGCAGTGGCCCCAAAACAGATCCCTGAGGTACACCACTTGTAACCGCACTCCATGATGAATATTTACTATCAACCACCACCCTCTGTTTCCTATCCGCTAGCCAATTCCTGATCCAATTTCCTAGATCACCCCCAATCCCATACATCTGCATTTTCTGCAGAAGCCTACCATGGTGAACCTTATCAAACGCCTTACTAAAATCCATATATACCACGTCCACTGCCTTGCCCCCATCCACCTCCTTGGTCACTTTCTCAAAAAACTCAATAAGGTTAGTAAGGCACGACCTACCTGCCACAAAACCATGCTGACTATCACCTATCAATTCATTACTCTCCAAATAACTATAAATCCTATCCCTTATAATTTTTTCCAACATCTTGCCGACAACAGAAGTGAGACTCACCGGTCTATAATTCCCGGGGAAGTCTCTGTTCCCCTTCTTAAACAATGGGACAACATTCGCTAACCTCCAATCTTCTGGTACTATACCAGAGGCCAACGACGACCTGAAGATCAGAGCCAGAGGCTCTGCAATCACTTCTCTTGCCTCCCAGAGAATCCTTGGATAAATCCCATCCGGACCAGGGGATTTATCTATTTTCAGACCCTCCAGAATATCCTGCACATCCTCCTTATCAACTGTAATACTGTCTATTCTACTCCCTTGCAACCCAGTGTCCTCCTCAGCTATATTCATGTCCCCTTGCGTGAACACCGAAGAGAAATATTGGTTCAATGCTTCACCAATCTCCTCCGGTTCCACACATAACTTCCCTCTGCCATCTATAACTGGCCCTAAACTTGCCCTAACCAACCTTCTGTTCTTGACATACCTATAGAACGCCTTAGGATTCTCTTTAACCCTATCCGCCAAAGTCTTCTCATGTCCCCTTTTAGCCCTTCTAAGCTCGCTCTTCAACTCCCTCTTAGCCAATCTAAAGCTTTCTAGTGCACTACCCGAGTGCTCACGTCTCATCCGAACATAAGCCTCCTTTTTCTTTTTAACCAACAAAGAAACTTTTTTGGTGCACCACGGTTCCCTAGCCCTACCAATTCCTCCTTGCCTGACAGGGACATACCTATCACAGACTCGCAGTAGCTGCTCCTTGAAAAAACTCCACATGTCGGACGTTCCCAGTCCCTGTAATCTCCTAGTCCAACCTATGTTTCCTAATTCTCTCCTAATAGCCTCATAATTACCCTTCCCCCAGCTAAAACCACTGGCCCGAGGTTCATGCCTATCCCTTTCCATCACTAAGGTGAACGTAACCGAATTGTGGTCACTATCACCAAAATGCACACCAACTTCCAAGTCTAGCACCTGGTCTGGCTCATTTCCCAGCACCAGATCCAATATAGCCTCACCTCTAGTTGGCCTGTCTACATACTGAGTCAAAAAACCTTCCTGCACGCTTTGAACAAAAACTGACCCCTCTAACGAGCTAGAGCTATAACAATTCCAGTCAATATTAGTCAAGTTAAAATCCCCCATAACAATTGCCCTATTACTTTCACTCCTAAGCAGGATTGACTCCGCAATCCTTTCCTCAACCTCTCTAGAACTTTTAGGAGGTCTATAAAAGACTCCCAACAGGGTGACCTCTCCTCTCCTATTTCTAATCTCCGCCCATACTACCTCAACAGATAAGTCCTCATCAAACCTCCTCTCTGACACTGTGATACAATCTCTGACCAATAATGCTACCCCTCCCCCTCTTCTACCTCCTTCCCTACTTCGACTAAAACATTTGAACCCCGGGACCTGCAGCATCCATTCCTGCCCCTGCTCTATCCATGTCTCTGAAATAGCCACAACATCGAAGTCCCAGGTACTGATCCACGCTGCAAGTTCACCCACTTTATTGCGAATACTCCTGGCATTGAAGTATACACATTTCAAACCCTGCTCCACCCCACCTCTGCAATGCCGTGCATTGCAGTCCCCATCCATGCATCCCTCACTTTCAGCCCCACTACTCAGGATCCCTCCCCCCCCCCGAATCAGTTTAAACCTCCCTGCATGGCCTTAGCAAATTTACCCCCCAGGATATTGGTCCCCTTCTGATTAAGGTGTAGACCATCCTTCTCATAGAGGTCACACCTTCCCCAGTACGAGCCCCAATTGCTTAAGTACCTGAACCCCTCCCTCCTGCACCATCCCCTCAGCCATGAATTCAAACCTTCCCTCTCCCTATTCCTCTCTAAATTATCCCGTGGTACAGGCAAGAGTCCAGAGATAACCACTCTGTCAGTCTTGGCCTTTAGTTTCCACCCCAACTCCATAAATCCCTGCCTAATATCCCCTTCCCCTATCCTCCCTATGTCGTGTGTCCCCACATGTACAATAACTTGTGGTTTATCTCCCTCCCCCCTAAGAGTCCTGAATACCCTGTCAGACACATCCCGGACCCCAGCCCCTGGTAGGCAACACACCAACCCTGAGTCCCTACCTTTAGTTCCGACCCTCCTATCTGTCCCCTTAATTGTGGAGTCCCCAATCACAAGGCCCAGTCTTTTACAGCCCCTAACCACCTGAGCTTTCTCACTCGGCTCACCCCCAGAGATCTGCTCTCTATGCTCAGTTGATTCCTCCTCAACTGTAGCCTCCAGCACCGAAAACCTATTATGGAGTTTCCTCCCGCACTCCAAAGATGTGCGGATTTGGTTGATTGGCCATGCGAAATTGCCCCTTAGTGTCAGGGGGATTAGCAGAGTAAATATGTGGGGTTATGTGGAAAAGGCCTGGGTGGGATTGTTGTTGGTACAGACTCGATGGGCCGAATGGCCTCCTTCTGCACTGTAGGGATTCTATGATTCTATCTATGATACTAAAATTGTGGTGAATAATGAATTTTCCTGACCTGCACACTGCATTCTATACAGAGTCAGGTCGTGGGAATGGAGACTGCTGCCATCCCAACCTGGAATGTTTTACATGTGGCGGCCTTATCATCCATCATATTTACAGGGCAATTCTGTATTTATAACAAAGTTTAATCTGGTGTCTTTAACATTTCACTTGTTCTAATGTAAGACTTTAGCCATATTAGTGATTCTGCAACTGACAGATGCTCTTAACAGGGTGGCTCTTTTTAATCAGGTCAGCCAAATTGTACACAACATCTTTTTTGCCGCAGGGCCCTGAGGAACACGCTGCGGGGCCATTGTTTGAGCCAAATAGCATCAGCGTGACAGCACACTGGAGTACAGAATGAAGAAAAGATGCTTAAAATATAATACTCTGCAACCACTTTGGAGCCTTTGACATTCTGTTTGTTAAATTTTTTACAAGGCTGAATGACAAATTATTACAATTTTTATACGTACAATTAATATGAGTGTTTGAATAATCAACACTTTAGTGTGGTTTTTTTGGGACACTATAAGTACAGTGAGTTACAACAGTGCCTTCATTATTCTTGGGAGCGCTGGGTTGATTTTCACTTACTTCAATGAAAATCTCCTTCCTGCTTGAGATTTAAGAAACAATTCATTCATTCATTCATGGGAGGTAGGCATCACTGGCCAAGCCACCATTTGTTGCCTATCCATAAAGGGACTGGAGAGGGTGGTGCTGAGTTGCCTCTTGAATACAACTGAGCGACTTGGTAGGCCATTTACGAAGGCAGTTTAAAAAGTCAACTGCATTGTTAAGTATAATATAGGCCAGACGAGGTAAGGACGGTAGATTTCCTTTTAAGGACATTTGTGAACCGTAAGGGTTTTTCTGACCATCCAGCTGTTACATGGTTATCATTACTGAGAACAAGCTTTTTTATTCTAGATGTGTTTAATTCACTGAATTCAAATTTCCCACCTGTCTTGGTTGTAGTTGGTGCAAGTGGTTGTATGGCCTGTATGTCGTAGGATTTGTCTGATTAGCTTCCCTTTGGTTTCAGTGCTTGAAAATTAGACAGGCCGTACAAGAGATGGATGATCACCGCCACTAGGTTACTGCCCTCCTGTGGTGAAGTTGAAAACCACTTGCAAAGTGTATGGGCGCGATCTTACCGGCCATTCATGCCAGCCTCCCACTGCAGCAAAGTCAGAGAGTTTGGTGTCCAGCCAAATCTCCGTTCACTGCAGCGGGATGGAAAAATCCCGTCGGCATGAATGGTGGTAAGGTTCCAGTCTACAGTTTTGATTGCTTTTTGCCCTAATAAATGTTCCACTGTGCCACCAATAGACAATTATTCACTTTTTATTTGCCTGACAGAACTGATCTGCAAGCATGTAAGAAATTTCAGAGGATGTGAAGCTCGCAATGACTCTCAAACACTCCTTTTGCTCTACTTAAACGACCAGCTAATCTGATACATATTACAGGCAGCTTCCTTTTGGGCCAGTGTTTTATTTTCATCCAGGATGAAACTATGATTGGCAAATTTTGCCTGTAAGTAGAATCTGATTACAGAGCACAGTACTGAAAAAAGGATCTTTAAAATTGAGGTGGCTAGGAATTTGGTCAAGTGCGTAATTTATTTGACTTCCAGAGCTGGAATATATCCTTAACAATACTTTGAAGGTTAAAAATATGATGCATTCCATTCAAGCTCTCATTTTTGATCCAAGAATAAGAAAATTCCTTTCTAACTTGCCATTAGTTAATTAAAATAACTTTGCAATATAACCAGACATCACTGGCCAAACAATCTAAAGTGAGACACATTGATTAATTTCACTTTTAATGACTGGCGGTCACATACCCTGAGAACAATTGAAAGGGTTCATTGCAACTGTGATCTGGCCTCACCCATTGAGCCATCTCTCTGAGAATTTGGCTGGATTTTCCTATTCATTTTACTTACAGCTCACATGGGCCAATGGTGACATTTTGCTGTGGGTAAAGAACATTTATTAGGGCAAAATGCAAAGCACCACTCTATAATTACACCTTGTGTTAAAGATGAGAGCAATCAGTACAGACATAGTTTTACAATTACACTGCATGCAATGAGCGTTATTTATAATGATATATTCTAACAGTAAAGTAGTTTTACCAGGGCAGACACTTTCCGGTATGAACCTTGTCAAAGTGTGCCAGAAGTTATTTCACATTAAGGCATCACAATTTAACTCAGTCCTCCCATGCCTTAATGACTACTGCCGGTGGCTCTGACATCCAACATCATGAAGTGCTTCAAAAGGTTAGTCATGGCACAAATCAATTCCAGC
This sequence comes from Mustelus asterias, assembly GCF_964213995.1. NCBI lineage: Eukaryota > Metazoa > Chordata > Chondrichthyes > Carcharhiniformes > Triakidae > Mustelus > Mustelus asterias. The sequence goes on from NC_135805.1 coordinate 52,525,972, forward strand.
CTCCCAGATTGCCTGGATCCACGACAGTTCGCCTAACGCCGCAACAGGTCCACAGCAGACGCCATCTCCCTGGCTCTACACTCAACCGTGGAGCACCTAGATAACAAAGACATCTATGTCAGTCTCCTATTTACTGACTACAGCTCAGCCTTCAACATCATTATTCTTACAAAACTCATTTCCAAACTCCATGGCCTGGGGCTCGGCTCCTCCCTCTGCGACTGGATACCAGGCTTCCTAACCCACAGACCACAATCAGGAAGGATAGGCAACAACACCTCCATCATGATCATCCTCAGCATCGGTATCTCACAAGCATGTGTTCTCAGCCCCTTACTATACTCCTTGTACACCTATGACTGTGTGGCCAAATTCCCCTCCAATTCGATTTTCAAGTTTGCTGATGATACCACGATAGTGGGTCAGATCTCAACCAATGATGAGACGGAGTACAGGAAAAAGATAGAGAATCTGGTGAACAGGTGCAACAACAATAATCTCTCCCTCAATATCAGCAAAATGAAGGAGATTGTCATCGACTTTAGGAAGTGTAAAGAATGACATGCCCTTGTCTACATCAATGGGGATGAAGCGGAAATGGTCGAGAGCTTCAAGTTTCTAAGTGTCCAGATCACCAACAACCTGTCCTGGTCTCTCCACACTGACGCTGTAGTTAAGAAAGCTCAGCAATACTTTTACTTTCTCAGGAGGCTAAGGAAATTTGGCAGGTCCACCACGATTCTCACCAAATTTTACAGGTGCACCATAGAAAGCATCCTTTCTGGTTGTATTACAGTTTGATATGGCTGCTGCTCTGTCCAAGACCACAATAAACTACAAACGGTCGTGAACGAAACCCAGTCCATCACACAAACCAGCCTCCCATCCATTGACTCTGTCTACACTTCCCACTGCCTCGGCAAAGCAGCCAGCATAATTTAGGACCCCACACACCCCGGACATTCTCTATTCCACCTTCCGTCGGGAAATAGATACAAAAGTCTGAGGTCACGTACCAACCGACTCAAGAACAGCTTCTTCCCTGCTGCCATCGGACTTTTGAATGGACTTACCTTGCATTAAGTAGAGCTTTCTCTGCACCCTAGCTATGACTGTAACACCACATTCTGCACCCTCTCCTTTCCATCACTATGTATGGTATGCTTTGTATAGCGCGTAAGAAACAATACTTTTCACTGTATACTAATACATGTGACAATAATAAATCAAATAAAAATAAAAATAATCAATAATGTTCATGCCAGTACTTTCCAACTGAGCTCATTGGACATGATGATGAATGAAAACCCAGCTAAGATGTTGTCCCTTTCTAGAGTAGGTGCAATGTGGACAATTACAACCCTTCACCCTGTCAGCCTGACTAATTTAGCACAGAACAAGGATTGAACCTGGAGTGTATTGGACTTAACAGCTGAAGGCCAATATGCCTCATGTGTTCTGGACAAGAGGGTTACTACCGAAATGCATGGGGCCAAAAGTAGTCTGTGCAGGTTGGATTGGTTCAGTCAATATCTAGTTTATTGTTCCTTATAACCCAGTGCAGGTTCTTCAATTACATCAAGTACTTACTACCTCCCGCTCAGTTGGTCTTCCGGCAATTGAGTAGGCCTGTGACAGTAGGTAAGCAGCTTGCTGTTGCTTCCTGGAATCTTCTTGATGGCTTCATGTAATTGTTTCTTCTCCAAATGTTCCTCTTGTGGGGTGAGCAGCTTATATAGGGTTTTTGTTGCATTATCTCAATGGGCCACAACTTCTGAGCTCCAGGGCATCGTATTTGTTGGGGGTGGTTACATGAACAATGCACTGGAGAATCCCCTTTGCAAGTTCCCAGGTAAGGGTTTACAAGGCAATTGCTCATAAGTGCAGACTCCTCCTGGGCAATTGCTCTGCACTGCAATTTAATGCAAATTAAATCTCAAACTTTGGATGGTTCCAATTGGGTTACATCAATAGTTACCCAGAAGATGTTAGAAGGATTAAAACCATTTTTAACTTGTGGGTAACTTTTGTACAGACCACGGGAATTCCACCACACTCATGGCTACTCCGCACAGACAGTGACCCAAGCCGGGAATCAAACCCGGATCACTGACGCTGCGAGGCAGCAGTGCTAACCACCGTGCCACCATGCTGCCACTGATAGTGGCGGTGAGATGTGAATAGCTGGAGAATTTTGCGTGTAATTTCCACAATATGAAGATCATTTGTTTTAAAAATGCTTTTGTCTATGTATTGCTGCAAGCCTACTGGAGCACATCCACTGTAAGGGTTTGGAGTTTTGTGATATAAATCCCTTTTAATTCAGATATCCAGGTTCTGAATTCTTAATTTCTAACTGTGGTGTCCTCAGTTCTACTTGACCAAACAAGATACGGACAACCCAGTATTTCTGAATCTAGAAGAATTTTTTTTTACTTAACAGAAGTAGTTTAGACAGTGTAGGAGTTTCTTGTTCTTCAGCACACATGGTACCTGTTGAACTGTGTCTCAGAAGAATTATGCTACAGATGCAGTGGTAAACTCCAGAAGCTCTGGGTTCAAGTCCAACAAGTTGACAATGGACTTCCCTGCAGTGGTGCTGTTTTCTACTGTGGTACCGGGGGAGGCTTGGTTGCTGCTGGTGGTGATGCCGAGTTTCTCAAGTTTCCTGTTCTTGGTGTGCATGTAGATGGCGTAGTTCTTTTGTCTCGTCCTGAGCGCAAGTTGAGAATATGGACTCTATCTTGGTTTCCAGGATGCGGCGTTTGCTGTAGAGCTGGTGTATGAAGTGGTTGAGGAGTGTGAGAGAGATGCGACGGCAAAGTCTCTCAGCGTAGTCTGTGTTATAGGTTGACCTGAGTGGGTTCATGATCTGTAGTCATTTCGGTATCTTGTCTGCTTTCTTGCATCTTTGTAGAAACTTGATGTCTGTGTCGATATGTGCGATCTTCTTGGAGATCCTCTCCACTTGGAGCTGGCAGTTTGTGTTGTCGATGGTAGCCATGATGTGGAGATGCCAGTGCCGGATTTAGAGTTGGTGAGGCCCTAAGCTATATAAAGCTTGGAGGCCCCTTGTTAAAAAGTTACACCAAAAGGTCTCACAAAGGTGCGTACCAAAACAGGACCTTGGGTCACCACAAAAAAATTGAAAAGATAATTATGCCTTTTAATTATTTAATAGCAAGGTATTTAAAGTGAAAAATACAAATTATTTTCAAATGAATGCATTTACTGATTACATATTTATCATTTGGCTGGCTTGATCTCTCTCATAGATTTTGGTAATTTTGGTAATTTTTTGAGTTGCTCTTCAAGCTGGTGCTTTCTTTTTCTTTTCTGGTATCCGCTCTTAAATGTTCTCTTCATTATAAACCTTCTGAAATTTTGTGAGGCCCCTGCGGATTGTGAGGCCCTAAGCTGTAGCTTGTTTAGCTTATGCCTAAATCCAGCAATGGGAGATGCCGATGGCATCTCCACTTAAAGTCCAACGCCAGGACTTGATGGCCACAGAAGGAGTGTTCATAATGCAGTTCAATAGGCTGATAATCGCTTCGGGAATTCTTCCACCATTTCCCCTATATTCCCCAAAGGAAAAAAAAGTGCATGTGTAAAAAAAAAGGCAAACTGTGCCAACGAAGGGTTCCCAGTTTTCAACTTTGATCTCTAATCCTGACTGCCTCATTCCTAGTAAGTAAAAAGTCTGAATGACCTCTTTTCAATAGCTTAGAATCATAGAATCCCTACAGAAGGAGGCTATTCGGCCCATTGAATCTGCACCGACCATAATCCCACCCAGGTCCTATTCCCATATCCCCTCATATTTACCCTGCTAATCCTCCTGACTCTAGGGTTAATTTAGCGTGGCCAACCAACCTAACCCACACATCTTTGGATTGTGGGAGGAAACCGGAGCACCCAGAGGAAACCCACGCAGACACGGGGAGAATGTGCAAACTCCATACAGACAGTGACTGAAGCTGGAATTGAATTCGGGTCCCTAGCGCTGTGAGGCGGCAATGCTAACCGCTTTGCCACCGTGCCCCCCTCGGGTGAGGGTCATGTGGTGTTACCTCAGATCTGTAACAAGAGTCACGTAGATTGAGATAAATGACCACCTCTTATTTCCTTTCGGCCTCAGGGGTTACTTTCCTTTGTGAACAAGTGGCTTGTTGGTACAGATTGCATTTGCACAAACAAGCGACATCTTTATTAATAATACAAACTATGGTAAATGATTCATATAGACATGATCACTTATTCCCATGGAAATTAAGAATACATGTGTAATTCTTAACATAATGTCAAAAAAAATGTATTTTTAAAACATAGTTGTTCAATACAGATATGGTTCATAGATTAATGCATTTAGTAAACCTAAGGCTGATTCAAATACATCATGGTTCTTGTTTCAAGATAAGGAACGGATTTTACGTCCTTTCCTGCTGGCACCTTGCAATGGGTTCACCGGTAGCAGGACGGACGAGTCACGCAGTACAGACATTGGTGGACTGGAAGATCCCGCCAACAGGCGATGGTGAGCTGCCTTCACCATTGAAAAACATGGCAGCAAGGTGTCATATTAAGTCCAAACTGCAGAGTTCAAAATAGAGTCATAGAGTCATAGAGGTTTACAGCATGGAAACAGGCCCTTCGGCCCAACTTGTCCATGCCGTCCTTTCTTTTTTAAAACCCCTAAATTAATCCCAATTATACCCATCGTATCCATGTAACTGTCTAAATGCTTTTTAAAAGACAAAATTGTATCTGCCTCTACTACTCCCTCTGGCAGCTTGTTCCAGACACTCACCACTCTCTGTGTGAAAAATTGCCCCTCTGGACACTTCTGTATCTCTCCCCTCTCACCTTAAACCTATGCCCTCTAGTTTTAGACTCCCCTATCTTTGGGAAAAGATATTGACTATCTAGCTGATCTGTGCCCCTCATTATTTTATAGACCTCTATAAGATCACCCCTCAGCCTCCTACGCTCCAGAGAAAAAAGTCTAAGGCTTGCCAGCCTCTCCTTATCACTCAATCCATCAAGTCCTGGTAGCATCCTAGTCAATCTTTTCTGCACTCTTTCTAGTTTAGTAATATCCTTTCTATAATAGGGTGACCAGAATTGCACACAGTACTCCAATTGTGGCCTTACCAATGTCTTGTACAACTTCAACAAGACATTCCAACTCCTGTATTCAATGTTCTGACCGATGAAACCAAGCATGCCGAATGCCTTCTTCACCACTCTGTCCACCTGTGACTCCACTTTTACTTGTGCCTTTGAAGTTGACAAGGAGGCCTTCAATTGCATACAGTGCAATTCGGACAAATGTAGCTGCTTGAACCCAGATGTTTTGGCACCTTTAAAGTCACTAAGTTCAACAAGAACAGTTTTTGCTGCATTAACTGTGAATTGTTTCACTAGCAGAAATTCAAATTAACCAATTTAAAAGGCGGCCAAGACAAAAAAAATCATAAATATTAGTTAAATCAATACAGAACCCCTAGGAATTTAATACTGTCAAAATCTTGTAACATCCAACCCAAATAGTCAAGTTGCCCCACTTTGAACTTTCATGTGCCAGACTAAAATTGCAACTTGTGAGATAATGACATTCTTTATAAGATTTTGCATGCAATATATAAAATCGGATTATGCTGCTTTCCAAGTAGCACTGATTTGCTAAGTAAAGAACCAAATGGTTTAGCCATACCTTCCTCAATTATAAGCTGGCTTGGTTTATGACTGCTGGAGGACATATCCATTATAGAAGCTGTTGAAATTCCAATTGATATACCGTACATCAATGGGTCTGGCAGTCACATCCTACCCCTTGTTCCATCTTTGCCATATTCAATCTTGGTTTAATAGTTCCCCAGGGAAACATCTTGAACAATGCATGCTTTCTCTTAAGCAAATTGTATGAGATTTACAAAGGAAAAACATAATTAATTTTAGCTATAATAGACATTCTCAACAGCACTTTCTTTCACAAGGCAGTGGTAATCTAATTTATTGGGTAAGATAATTTTCGATTTTCTTAAATGTGGTTGTTCAATTTAAGTATGTTACGTTATCAATATATTTCAGTAACCAATTAAGTTAATAACTGCTGAAACAGATTGAAAGACAAAAGGCCTGAAATTCAACCATGGCCTGTTGTCTACTAATGCTAAACATAGTTGTCTGAATTCCTCCCCTTGCCATATTAGTGGAAGCATTAACCCACATAAAATGTAGGATAGACTTTGACATTGTGCAATTATGTAATCAATAGCGAGTCCATTGTACATCTCCCTTCATTTTTATCTTTGTTGAGTTCAATCAAAATAAAAATCAGGAGAGATCGAAAATTAGTTGTTGATTTGTTATCATCCCTCTTGCACTAATGCAAAAAGACACGATGCATAGATAGGAATTTAACATAAATCTGCCATACACGGATATCCAAAGGCTTAATGTCAGGATTGCAATCAATTATCTTCAAGATAAACAGATCTTAACGATTGCAAACCTTTGGCTTATTGATCTCTTATTTTGAAATATTGCAAAATGAGTTCACAATAAAGAACATACCTGCAAATATTGGACAAAAGCATTAAGATAGAAGAAAGTGTTGGGCAGAATTCTCCCAACGCCGTGTAGCAGGTTTGGTGGCAGGCAGGAGTGGAGAATCTAGGGGCGTCCAAAAAGTCAGAAACACACCAGCATAAAATTACATAGTATCCGTCCCAATGGTGGGTTAATAGTGAGACGGCCTCCCGACTGGCTGGTGGCAGGAATGCAACTTGCCTCAAGTTGTATCTCATGAATACTCGTTACTATATGTTTCACGCCAATGTCCTGTAAGGCATTTTGATCTTGCATCACGCCAGTGAGAAATTATGTCGATCTGAAACCCGATTGATGGAAAGTGGCATCCTCAGTTTGTAAGAGGCTTTGAGGTGTATGCAACAAAGCCTTTCTGCCACGGTGCTGCACAGCTCCTTATGAGCTATATAACACTCTGCTAGAGCAGACCAGTTGTTGTGTTTCATCTGCATGCTGAGCTTGTCGTCATTTACAGCAACCCATGCACCCCCTTTTGTCACTGGCTCAGATCAGTATTGTGCCTGGTGTTGGGGAGTGCAGCCATCTCCTTTCCTCAAATACCAAATACCAGTGTCTATTTGGACAGCATTGTGCTCATGAAGCCAATGTAACAAAGGTCTAAAGTGCGATTGAGGGTGGAGTGAGAGGTGAGGCTGGGGGAGGTTCTATCGCTTGATGAACACAAGGGGGAAATGAGGAAAGGGGGCTGTGTAAGGAAGGGTGAAAAGGCAATGGCTCACAATCGCAGGCAAAGGGCTATGAGGCTGATGAAGAAGACGAACAATGGAAGGCAGAGGGAAGATGAAGACCAAGGGGAGAGGAGCTGGATCCCAAGAAGGCTGCATGAAAAGCTCAGAGACAAGGGGTCAAAGGGATACCACATTGTTTACTGTAAGGGGATTGATGAAGACTCCAGAGGCAGTAGGTAGATGTCCAAGAGGGGCATGGGTGGCTCGCAGGTGATGGGCTCAGATGGAGGGTGGTTAAATTGAAGATCAGACATTTTGTTGAAGCTGCGAGCCTTTTTGCTTTGGGTTGTTGACATCCTGCAAGATCTGGTGAAGACGGGGGAGTTGGAGAGAGTGATATGAGTGCACTGGACTGGCATTTAAATATGACGTTGGCCCGCCAGGTGACTTAGAGTGGAACTCACCTATGCATAAAAAAAATAAGGTTCCAAGCACAGAATCTTGCATGGAATCTGCCATTCTGACCAGCAGGAAAGGTGCTGCCAGAGCCTCCTACCACTGCACTGAGTCGTAAAAGTGGAGAACCCAATTCTTAATGTATCTCTTCCTTTAGGCTTGATTTCCAGAGCAAAATGATATATTCTAATAGGACAATTTGTTCGAAGGAAGCAGCAAATGGTGACAGCTTGTCCCTTTAGCTCAAATCTCTCGATGCCAGCCCTGTTGAATTAACTGAACTCCTGAGGCGGCACGGTAGCACAGTGGTTAGCACTGCTGCTTCACAGCTCCAGGGTCCTGGGTTTGATTCCCGGCTCGGGTCACTGTCTGTGTGGAGTTTGCACATTCTCCTCGTGTCTGCGTGGGTTTCCTCCGGGTGCTCCGGTTTCCTCCCACAGTCCAAAGATGTGCGGGTTAGGTTGATTGGCCAGGTTAAAAATTGTCCCTTTGAGTCCTGGGATGCGTAGGTTAGAGGGATTAGCGGGTAAAATGTGTGAGGGTAGGGCCTGGGTGGGATTGTGGTCGGTGCAGACTCGATGGGCCGAATGGCCTCCTTCTGCACTGTTTCCATTTCTATGTTTCTAAATGTTGTAGGTTTCTATTTCAATATTAATCCAAATGAGGATCACAATCTGAAGCTAGGATTTATCCAATACTTAAACTCTGTTCCGTTGAACGTTTTTTCAGGTTTATCTCCACAGTTGTCACAGTCAATGATTCTCTACAGACCAATACATCTATAGATAACCCGCAGAATACTTGTTTCCAAAGAAGTCAGCCTGCAAAGTGTCTTCGCTCAACATTTGCACAGGAGTTTTGCATCAATTTTAAATCTATATTAATCAGTGAAAACTTCAAAGCATCTTTGTTTTATACTTCAGTAACAATTTCTTCGTCAAACACAACTGGAAAGTGACCGTGTTCATAAGGTTATTTAAGTGACCTTATTAAAAGAGGGATTAAAAACAGTTCCAATGACCTATCTATAACAGCATGATGAAAACCACCTAAGCTCAGGAGCGTTGTGCTGATATATTAATAACTGCACTTTTTGAAGAAGCAATCTATTCATTTCATTTATCCAGTATGAGTGGTGATAACTTGGATTATAATTTTGTAAAATAAAATTGAATTTATATATAATATGTACATTTATAAAGCACTTGAGTTTATAAAAAAATGTTAACAAGATTTAAGCTTTTAAAATGATTTATTAATGAGATTTAGATTTACAATGAAGTTGCCTTTAGAGGTCTTTAATATTTGTAGTGGAAGGTCATGTCCTGAATTTCCTGGTGCAGCATGCTCACCTTTCCTCTATGTTTAACACCTTGGTTGGCATACATGGAAAGCAAATTCCAACTTTTCAGACATTACCGCATTGTTCTGAGCTCAAATTTCTTACTGTCAACGCTTTTAATCAAATGGTATTAATGTATTTGGCATGTTTCAACTCAAATGCCTTTAATGTGGGTTTTCAAGGCAATTACATGTTGCTTTTGTAATTGTATATCTTTTATAATTACTTGTGCGAAGTAATACAACATTTTGGAGATTCTCATAGCTTCTCCAAGAGTAATTACCACTGTGGCTTCTGACAAACAGATAGATTTCCCATTCATCTTGCATCCAAGAAGAAAATTTGATGCTTAAGTTTAAAAAAAAATCTCTCAATACCTGGCTTTTAAAAAGTTTTTTAAAGTTTATTTATTAGTGTCACACTGCACGGCTTACACTGCAATGAAGTTACTGTGAAAATCCCCTAGTTGCCACACTCCGGCGCCTGTTTGCATACACTGAGGGAGAATTTAACATGGCCAATGTACATAGAGTCACAGAGTCAGAGAGGTTTACAGCATGGAAACTGGCCCTTCCACCCAACTTGTCCATGCCGCCCTTTTTTTAAAAACCCCTAAGCTAGTCCCAATTGCCCGCATTTGGCCCATATTCCTCTATACCCACCTTACCCATGTAACTGTCTAAATGCTTTTTAAAAGACAAAATTGTACCCACCTCTACTACTACCTCTGGCAGCTTGTTCCGGACACTCATTAACCTCTGTGTGAAACAATTGTCCCTCTGGACCCTTTTGTATCTCTCCCCTCTCACCTTAAACCTATGCCCTCTAGTTTTGGACTCCCCTACCTTCGGGAAAACATATTGACTATCTAGCTAATCTATGCCACTCATTATTTTATAGACCTCTATAAGATCACCCCTCAGCCTTCTACGCTCCAGAGAAAAAAGTCCCAATCTATACAGACTCTCCTTATAACTCAAACCATCAAATCCCGGTAGCATCCTAGTAAATTTTTTCTGCACTCTTTCTCGTTTAATAATATCCTTTCTATAATAGGGTGACCAGAACTGTACACAGTATTCCAAGTGTGGCCTTACAAATGTCTTGTACAACTTCAACAAGACGTCCCAACTCCTGTATTCAATGTTCTGACCAATGAAACCAAGCATGCTGAATGCCTTCTTCACCACTCTGTCCACCTGTGACTCCACTTTCAAGGAGCTATGAACATGTACCCCTAGATCTCTTTGTTCTATAACTGTCCCCAGTGCCCTACCATTAACTGAGTAAGTCCTGTCTGGTTCGATCTACCAAAATGTATCACCTCGCATTTATCTAAATTGAACTCAATCTGCCATTCATCAGCCCACTGGCCCAATTGATCAAGATCCCGTTGCAATCCTAGATAACCTTCTTCACTGTCCACTATGCCACCAATCTTGGTGTCATCTGCAAACTTACTAACCATGCTTCCTAAATTCTCATCCAAATCATTAATATAAATGACAAATAATAGTGGACCCGGCACTGATCCCTGAGGCACACCGCTGGTCACAGGCCTCCAGTTTGAAAAACAACCCTCTACAACCACCCTCTGTCTTCTGTCATCAAGCCAATTTTGTATCCATTTAGCTACCTCACCCTGGATCCCGTGAGATTTAACCTTATGCAACAGCCTACCATGCGGTACCTTGTCAAAGGCCTTGCTAAAGTCCATGTAGACAACATCAACTGCACTGCCCTCATCTACGTTCTTGGTTACCCCTTCAAAAAACTCAATCAAATTTGTGAGACATGATTTTCCACTCACAAAGCCATGCTGACTGCCCCTAATCAGTGCTTGCATCTCTAAATGCCTGTAGATCCTCAAAATAGCTTCCAATAACTTACCCACCACAGATGTGAGGCTCACTGGCCTGTAACCAGCATGCCTTTTGGGCTGTGGGAGGAAACTGGAGCACCCGGAGGAAACCCTAGCAGACACGGGGAGAATGTGCAGATTCCACATAGACAGTAACCCAAGCTGGAAATCGAACCCTGGCACTGTGAGACAGCAGTGCTAACCACTGTGCCACCATGCCGCCCACTCTTTTAAAAGAGTGATCATAATTCACTTGTAAAAATCACTGGAAAATTATTCAAAATCATTCACCTATCAACTGTTATACAAGCCACAATGGATTTTGGTACAAGGCAATCAAATCCGTGTGGGTAAGAATCTGTCAAATGCAAATTTTCCCTTAATTCCATTTGCTAGTATTTGTTTATTTTTGATGTGAAATGATTCTTATTGATTTCTGGGGTTAATCGGTGGAGGGGGGGGGAGGAGGGGGGGATTAAATTTCCCTTTTGCTGGGATGGAAGACAGGCTGTTGTGGATCAATGTACAAGTCAATAGATGTTCATTCCCATTGGCTTTAGTGAATAGGAAAAGCATGGAGCTGTACAGCAGCAGGATATCCAATTCTGCCAACCACTGTCGAAAGTAACAATGCAATCCCATCTCGAAAAGATGGATCGACAGACCATTGGCTCCGTAAATGCCATTCTAATTATTTGTTGCGATACTGATCTGGAGAGTAACAGGAAGTAACATTCCCTCTGAAACGACCTTCCTCTCTGCAAGTAAATAATTCCACTCAGTTCACCATCTCTTTATTATGGATAAATCTAACCCTAACTGTCCCCCCCAACCCGAATAACTCTTCTTCACAGAGGCGTCTCCATAGTTGTCTCTGCAAGTCAGAAGCAAGATACTGCAGATGCTCAAAATCTGATGAGGTTTTGCGCCCCATGTCGCTATTTGCACTCACAGCGAACACGGGTGCAAAATCGCCCCCTATTGATTTGTCGATACTGCTAGTTCACCCAGATAGCCACAAGCTATTGGAGAGGCCAAAACTGGAGTAAGATTATTGAAGGCTCTGTTGAGGAAAATGACAATATCAACTTGACACTGTTGTGCTACCATTCCACACTACTTTAAAATGGTTTGCCTATGTCAGAAAATCTGACTACAGACTCAACTTCCCGTTCTTCCACACACGCTTAAGCCATGTTGCAATGCAGTAGATATAGAGAGAGTAAGGGATAGGAGAATGATTATCATGCAGATGAAACCAGAAACTATTATCAATGCCATAGAGTGCACGATTTACCAGAACTCCAAACAAAGTGAATCAGTCTGCATCGATGACCAGCATTGTGAATGCATTTGGGTTTATTTCTAAGTTGAAGAAAAGCAAAGCAAAGATGAAATTAAGACGAGATTGTGTCAAGTACAAATATTTGTACTGTGTCAAGTACATACATCAAGTACAACACAAGTACAAATAAGTACAACATTTTTTGGTAGATCCATATTTGCGATCATCACTTCCATTATTGTTGTTCCACACTGTCTTGTATAAAATGTTAAAACCGAACACCTTGGATATGTCTGATGAATTCCAAAAGTTGCACCTCCAAAACCTTGAGCCCTGAATAAGCCCTGAGCTCAACTACATGCCGGCTGGACTGGGGGACGCAATGATACATTTTTCAATTGTCCTTGATGTCATTGAACAGAGGAATTTGTCTTGCATTTAACAATTCACAATCATGTCAAAACGCTGCACTTTCCTCCAAGCTGCAGCCTCAGAAATAACTGCTGTTTAAGAGTTTGGAAGAAACCAGTCACAGCACTAGAACACTAAAAGGAAGAGGAAATCAGTCTCCTGGACTCCAGAAGAAATTGACAGGTTGCATTCTCCAATGCACTGATTAAGAACCTGAGAGGTATGGTTCACAAAAAGTTCCTGGTCAGCCATCTGCAGAAGGTGATGGACCTTTGTTGTATCTTTCCAAGCACAACTATGGAGCAATTACAGAAATCCATGGTTGCCAATGTCCTCTCAGGGGCATGGGATCAGGCATTGTATCGAGAGAGAGGGGGTGAGAGAGAGAGATGGTTCAAATAGAAGTTTAGAAACATAGAGCATAGAACATAAAAACAGGAGTAGGCCATTTGACCCTTCGAGCCTGCTGCACCTTTCATTTTGATCATGGCTGATCGTCAAATTCAATATCCTGATCCCCCCTTCCCCCCATATCCCTGGATTCCTTGAGCCCCAAGAGCTATATCCAATTTCTTCTTGAAATCACACAATATTTTGGCCTCAGCCACTTTCTGTAATGAATTCCACAGATACACCACTCTCTGGATGAAGAAATTCCTCCTCACCTCAGCTCGAAAAGATTTACCCCTTATCCTCAAACTATGACCCCGAGTTCTGAACTCCTCCACAATTGGGAACATTCCCAATTAGAATTTTAGAAGTTTCTATGAGATTCCCTCTCACTCTTCTAAACTCCAATTAATATAATCCTAACCGACTTAGTCTCTCCTCATTTGACAGACCTGCCATTCCAGGAATCAGCCTGGTAAACCTTTGCTGTATTCCCACTATAGCAAGGACATCCTTCCTCAGATAAGGACACCAAAACTGCACACATTACTCCAGGTGTGGCTTCACTAATGCCCTATACAATTGCAGTAAAATATCCCTATTCCTATACTCATATCCTCTTGCTATGAAGGTCAATACACGATTTGCCTCCTTAACTGCTTGCTGCATGCTTACTTTCAGCAACTGATGCACAAGGACACAAAGGTCTCGTTGAGTATCCACTTCTCTCAATTTAGACCCATTCAAATAATAATCTGCCTTCCTATTTTTGCTACCGAATGGATAACCTCACATTTATCCGCATTACACTGCATCTGCCATGCATATGCTCATTCGTTCAGCCTATCCAAATCACGCTGAAGCATTTCTACATCCACCTCACAGCTCACCCTCCCACCCAATTTTGTATCATCTGCAAATTTGGAAATAATACATTTACTTCCCTCTTCCAAATCATTAATATATAATGTGAGCTGTTGGGGTCCTAGCACAGATCCCTGCAGTACCGCACTAGTCACTGCCAATTGGAAAAAGATCCATTAATGCCAACTCTTTACTTCCTATCTGCTAACCAGCTTTCTATCCATCTCAAGACACTACCCGCAATTCCATGCGCTTTAACTTTACATAGCAGTCTGCAATATGAGACCTTGTTGAAGGTCTTCTGAAAGTCTAAATAAACCACATCCACAGGTTCTCCTTGGTCAACACCACTAGTTACATCCTCAAAGAATTCCAATAGATTCATCAAGCATGATTTCCCCTTTATAAATCCATGTTGTTCTTTGTCTGATTATACCGCTACTTTCCAAATGTTGCACTATGAAATCCTTGATAATGTATTCTAGCGACTTCCCCAATACTGGCGTTAGGCTCACTGATCTATAGTTCCCTGTTTTCTCTCTGCCTCCCTTTTTGAATAGTGGGCTTACATTAGCTACCCTCCAATTTGTAGGAACGAGTTGAGAGTCCTAAGAATTTTGGAAAATGACCACCAATGGATCTATTATTTCCAGGGCTACTTCCTTAAGTACTCTGGGATGCAGATTATCAGGCTCTGGAGATTTATTCGCCTTTAATTCCATCAATTTCCCCAAAATGTAGCCCAATCCATCACGTAAACCAGCCTCCCGTCCATTGACTCTGTCTACACATCCCACTGCCTCGGCAAAGCAGCCAGTAGAATTAAGGACCCCACGCACCACCTCTCTTCCATCTTCTTCTGTCGGGAAAAAGATACAAAAGTCTGAGATCATGTACCAACCGACTCAAGAACAGCTTCTCCCCTGCTGCTGTCAGACTTTTGAATGGACCTTGCATTAAGTTGATCTTTTTCTATTTCCTAGCTATGACTGTAACACTCCATTCTGCACTCTCTCGTTTCCTATTCTATGAACGGTATGCTTTATCTGTATAGCGCGCAAGAAACAATACTTTTCATTGTATGTTAATACATGTGACAATAATAAATCAAATCAAAAACCATTTCCCTACTAATACTGATTTTCTTCAGCTCCTTACTAAAACGTGTTTCTCTCAGAACTTCAGGTATATTGTTCATATCTTTCTTTGTTAAGACAGAAGCAAAATACAAATTTAGTTCCTCAGCCATTTCTTTGTTCCCCATTATGAATTCTCCCCTTTCTGACTATAAGGGGCCTTCATTAGTTTTTGTCAATCTTTACATACCGATAGAAATTTTTACAGTCAACTTTTATATTCCCTGCTAGCTTACTTTCATACTCTATTTTCCCCTTCTTAATCAATCCCTTGGTCCTCCTTTGCTGAATTTTAAACCGCTCCCAATCCTCAGGTCCATTGCTTTTTCTTGCCAATTTGTATGCTTCTTCTTTGAATCCAATACTACCTTTAATTTCCCTTGTAATCCATGGTTTGAATTACAAGGGAAAGTGTAAGTACAGTTTGCTGTACTTACACAGATTATTGGACAGGATGATAACAATATTCAGCTCTGTCATGCAATCATCAACACCACCATCCACGAGAACATGAAAATAGGAAAATGTTTTCAATTGGGTTTGTACCTGTCACCAAAGAACTGGACAGATGGTTAGGGAATATGTTCGCAATGGGGAAAGACAAGGCAGAAATTGACTTTCAATTGCAAGCTCACCAATTCCACGGGTAAAGTACAAATATTGTGGTGGACACATATTGTTCCGATTCAAAGTGTTAACTTCAATTTAAATTTGAAAAATAAGTGTTATGCCATACCTTTCAATATTCTCGAATGCTTTTACTTTAGTCCTAGAAGAATAGAACTTGACTGTTTTCAAGTTGTTGTTCTGCCAACCAGACTCTGCCACAATATATCCAGCATTTGGCTGGATGGTTGGTGTGGATCAGGTTAGTGCCAACAGCACAGGGTTCAATCCCAGTTTGGCTGGACTGGGTTTGGGACACACCTCCTTGTTGTGCCTGTGCTGGAGAGCGCAGCATTGTGGGTCAGGCCTGCTTTCAGGCAGAGAACTGAAGAAGAAACACATGATAATTGGGATAAGTTAAGAGCACTTAAATTCTCCTGGTGTATCTTTTTCTGAAGTAACATGTTACTCTAGTTGTCCCTTTGGGTACCCTTGGTTGTAGTTTAATTTTGTAAAGACATCAACATCTTGGGGGTTACCATTGACCATAAACTGAACTGGGTTAGTGTGGTGGACCTCAGTTGTGCCTTTGTCCTATATGGACCACCATTGTGTGTGTTTGTTATACCTGGACACATCCCCTCCTGGTTCGGTTCCTCCCCTCGGCACCTAGTATAAAGGTGGCTGTCTCCTCCTCCTTGTTCAGTCCAGGTTGGTTATTTGTTGGGATGTGCTCCTCATTCTGTTGTCAATAAAAGCCTACACTTGTATTGGCACACAAGTAGTCTTTCGCCTTATTGATAGCGCATCAATTTTATTCACAACAGTTGACCAATATGGAGCAGTTTCTAAAACCCGACAAGTTAACATTAGACCCTCAAGAGGTCGGAGCCTCTGATAAATTTGACCATTGGCTGGACTGCTTCGAAGCATTCATCGACACCGCTACGGCCATCGACTCCGACGACGTTAAACTCCACGTGCTCCGCGCCCGGGTAAGCGAAGCAGTCTACGGTATCTTCCGGGACGCTGTTACATACGCGGACGCTATCGAACTCCTAAAAGGGCAGTTTCGAAAGAGCCCTAATGTGGTCTACGCCAGACATCGCCTAACTACCCGCAAGCAGCAGCCAGGAGAATCGTGCGCCCAATTTCTGCGTGCCCTGCGGGTCCTAGCTCGAGCTTGCGACTGTAAGGCTGTTACAGCAGCTCAGAACACGGAGGACCTGATCCACGACGCCTACGTTGCGGGCATTGAGTCTACATACATTCGGCAGCGTCTGCTTGAACAAGATGGCCTGGATCTCCGGAAAACGGCCACGATGGCTGAAACGCTAGAAGCGGCCTCTCACAACCTTGGGTCCTACCCCGCAACCCGTTCTGTCGACGGCTCCACCGCGATGGCTGTTCCGGCAGGGCCCAAATGTTACTTTTGTGGCCTAACCAAGCACCCTCGGCGTCGGCTGCCCGGCGAAGGATGCGATCTGCTCCGGATGCGGTAAGCTAGGCCACTTCATTAAAGTCTGCCGGGCGAAGCCGATTCCGAAGTCTCGTGGCGCCACGTGTGTTCCGTGGGCGCAGCCATCTTTAATGCAGGCGGCGGCTGCGCGCGAATCGCCATCTTTAATGCGGTCACCGGAAGTGCGGGAATCGCCATCTTTGATCCGGTCACCGGATGCGCGGGAATCGCCATCTTTGAGGCTGTCATCAAGACGCGCCGAGCAGGAAGCTTTATCCGTGACATCATCAGACGCGGACGAAGATGGATTCTTCCTGGATTCGACGGTGGCATCGATTTGCCTGGACCAGTCGCAGCCTCACCAACTCTCCAAGTCAATAATGGAGATCAAGGTAAATGACCATGCAGAAAACTGCCTGTTCGACTGCGGGAGCACAGAAAGTTTTATACACCCTCGCACAGTGCGTCAATATGCCCTTCCCGTGCGACCCTGGAGCCAGACCATCTCCATGGCCTCGAATTCCCACTCAGTAGAGGTCCTCAGGTGCTGTTTGGTGACGCTGACGATACAGGGCACAGTCTACGAGCGTTTTCGGCTCCTCGCGCTGCCGCGACTCTGTGCAGCTATATTGCTGGGGTTAGATTTCCTCAGTCATCATAGGAGCGTCACCCTGCAGTATGATGGCCCTTATCCCCCGCTCTCCGTCTGCAAGGCGCCGTCACTGCAGCGCCCCCCGCGCACCACCTGCAGTCTCTCGACCCTCAAGATTACCCCCCCCCCTTTATTCGATAATCTCACCCCGGATTGCAGGCCGATATCCACCAAAAGTAGGGGCTATAGTGCGGAAGACCGGGCCTTCATTCGGTCCGAAGTACAACATTTGCTCATGGAAGGGATTATCCAGGCCAGCACCAGCCCCTGGAAGGCGCAAGTGGTCGTAGTTAAATCGGGGGAGAAACAGCGCATGGTGATTGACTATAGCCAGACCATAAACAGGTATACGCAACTAGATGCGTATCCTCTTCCCCGTATCGCGGACATAGTCAACCGCATCGCGCACTATAGGGTTTTCTCTACGATCGATTTGAAATTGGCTTACCACCAGCTCCCTATCCGATCGGAGGATCCCCCATGTACTGCCTTTGAGGCGGACGGTCGCCTCTACCAGTTCCTCCGAGTCCCTTTTGGTGTCACCAATGGGGTCTCAGTCTTCCAGCGGGCCATGGATCAAATGGTGGACCAGCACGGGCTACGGGCCACTTTCCCGTATCTGGATAATGTCACCATCTGCGGCCATGACCTGCAGGACCATGATGCCAACCTACAGAAATTCCTGTGTACGGCCACTCTCCTGAACCTGACATATAATGAGGCGAAGTGTGTTTTTCGGACACGCCGCCTCGCCATCCTTGGGTACGTGATAGAAAATGGTGTCCTTGGTCCCGACCCAGCCCGTATGCGTCCCTTATGCAGCTTCCCCTCCCTACTACCCTCAAAGCACTGAGGAGATGCCTGGGCTTCTTCTCTTACTATGCCCAGTGGGTTCCCCGTTACGCGGATAAAGCCCGTCCGCTTCTAAAATCGACCTCTTTTCCCCTGGCGGAGGAGGCCCGTCGGGCCTTCGACGACATCAAAGCGGACATCGCGAAGGCCGCGATGCATGCTGTGGACGAATCCATCCCATTCCAAGTGGAAAGTGATGCGTCTGACTTTGCCCTAGCCGCCACCCTTAACCAGAGGGGCCGTCCGGTGGCCTTCTTTTCCCGGACTCTACAAGGCCCTGAGATTCGACACTCCTCGGTCGAGAAGGAGGCCCAGGCCATCGTGGAAGCCGTCCGGCACTGGCGCCATTATCTTGCGGGCCAACGGTTCACCTTAATTACGGACCAGCGGTCCGTTGCCTTCCTGTTTAACACCAGGCAAAAGGGCAAGATTAAGAATCACAAGATCTTGCGGTGGAGGATTGAGCTCTCCACCTACAGATATGACATCATGTACCGGCCTGGGAAGCTCAATGAGCCCCCAGATGCCCTGTCCCGTGGCTCATGTGCCAGCGCCCAAATGGACCAGCTACAGTCCCTCCATAACGATCTCTGTCACCCGGGTGTCACCAGATTTTTTCACTTTGTCAAAGCCCGTAACCTGCCCTACTCCCTCGAGGAAGTCCGGACGATTACCAGGCAATGCAGGGTCTGCGCTGAGTGCAAACCGCAGTTCTACCAGCCAGGTAGGGCGCACCTTGTAAAGGTCACTCGGGCGTTTGAGTGCCTTAGCATTGATTTTAAAGGCCCCCTCCCCTCCTCTAACCGCAATATTTATTTCCTGAATATCATTGATGAATACTCACGTTTCCCTTTTGCCTTCCCCTGCCCAGACATGACCACGGCTACAGTGATTCTGACCTTAAACACGCTCTTCACCCTGTTCGGCTTCCCATCCTATGTTCATAGCGACCGTGGGTCCTCTTTCATGAGTGATGAGCTGAGGCAGTACCTGCTCGCCAAAGGCGTTGCCTCCAGCCGCACCACTAGCTATAACCCCAGGGGTAATGGTCAAGTAGAGCGGGAGAACGCAACCGTCTGGAAGGCTGTTCTATTAGCGCTACGGTCTAGGGGCCTTCCAGTCAGCCGTTGGCAAGACGTCCTCCCGGACGCATTACATTCAATTAGCTCATTCTTGTGTACAGCGACCAATACGACCCCTCACGAGCGGATGTTCACTTTCCCCAGAAAGTCCTCCTCGGGTACGTCGCTCCCGGATTGGCTGATGTCCCCGGGGCCTGTTCTGCTTCGGAAGCATGTCCGGACCCATAAGGCAGATCCCTTGGTCGAGGAGGTCCAATTGCTCCACGCTAATCCTCAATACGCTTATGTAGCGTACCCTGATGGGCGGGAGGACACGGTTTCTGTCCGTGACTTGGCACCCGTGGGTGCCCCTGAGGCCACCACGTCCTTCCGCCCCACTGTTCCTGTGTTGTCCACTCGGAGACAGCTACGCCCCTCTCCCCTTCAGTCCCAGTCTCCAATGTAGTGCGCCCTGAGCCTGTTGTGGCCCCCCACCCCCCAGCTCCGGTTCCCACTGTCCTCCATACGCCACCAGGGCCACTGCTCACTCCTCTCGCCCCTATGTACAGCTCGCTTGAGTCGCCGGTGCCATCGCCACGCAGTACCCGACGACTGGACGGGACGACGGATCGGTCCGCTTCACACCATCTGGCACCTTCTCTCGACGCTCACTGTGCGGAGCCTGGGCCGACATCGCTCCCTGCTCGGACGACTCTGCGACCTGCACTACGACGATCGCGACGGCGGATCAAGCCACCGGTTAGTCTGGACTTGTAATATTGTTTCCGCTTCACCCCCGTGTTGTTTTTTTAAGGACGGGGTGAATGTGGTGGACCTCAGTTGTGCCTTTGTCCTATATGGACCACCTTTGTGTGTTTGTCATACCTGGACACATCCCCTCCCGGTTCGGTTCCTCCCCTCGGCACCTAGTATAAAGGTGGCTGTCTCCTCCCCCTTGTTCAGTCCAGGTTGGTTATTTGTTGGGATGTGCTCCTGATTCTGTTGTGAATAAAAGCCTACACTTGTATTGGCACACAAGTAGTCTTTTGCCTTATTGATAGCGCATCAGTTAGCCATATAAATACAAGGGATGCAAGAACAAGTCAGAGGCTGGGAATTCTGCCGCGAGTAACTCACTTCCTAACTCCACAGAGCCTGTTCCACTATCTCATCAGAACTAATGTAATGGAATACTCTACTTGTCTGGACGAGTGCAGTATCAACAATATTCAAGAAGCTCAACACCATCCAGGACAAAGCAACCCCCTAATTGGCCACACATCCATTACTTTCAACATTCACAACCACCAATGCACAGTGGTAGCAGCGTGTACCATCTACAAGTAGTGGGTTGGATCTCAAACAATGATGAGACAGAGAACAGGAATGAGATAGAGCATCTGGTGAACTGATGCGGCAACAATAATCTTTCCCTCAATGTCAACAAAATGAAGGAGATTGTCATCAACTTCAGGAAGCGTAAAGGAGAACATGCCCCTGTCTACATCAATGGGGACAAAGTAGAAAGAGTCGAGAGCTTCAGGTTTTTAGGTGTCCAGCTCATCAACAACCTGATCTGGTCCCCCCATGTTGACGCTATGGTTAAGAAAACCCACCAACGCCTCTACTTTCTCAGAAGACTAAGGAAATTTGGCATGTCAGGTATGACTCTCACTACTTTTTACAGATGCACCATAGACAGCATTCTTTCTGGTTGTATCACAGCTTGGTATGGCTCCTGCTCTGTCCAAGACTGCAAGAAACTACAAAAGGTCGTGAATGGAGCCCAATCCATCACGCAAACCAGCCTCCCATCCATTGATTCTGTCTACACTTCCCACTGCCTCGGAAAAGCAGCCAGCATAATTAAGGGCACCACGTACCCCGGACATTCTCTCTTCCACCTTCTTCTGTCGGAAAAAAGATACAAACGTCTGAGGTCACATACCAACCGACTCAAGAACAGCTTCTTCCCTGCTGCTGTCAGACTTTTGAATGGACTTCCCTTGCATTAAGTTGATCTTTCTCTACACCCCAGCTATGACTGTATCACTGCATTCTGCACTCTCTCGTTTCCTTCTTTA
This sequence comes from Mustelus asterias, assembly GCF_964213995.1. Classification (NCBI taxonomy): domain Eukaryota; kingdom Metazoa; phylum Chordata; class Chondrichthyes; order Carcharhiniformes; family Triakidae; genus Mustelus; species Mustelus asterias. Next base: position 52,547,711 of record NC_135805.1, read on the forward strand.
TGAATGGTATGTTTTGTCTGTATAGTGCGCAAGTAGCAATACTTTTGACTGTATGTTAATACATGTGACAATAATAAATCAAATCAAAATCAAAAATCAAAGCAGATGCATTGCAGCAACACACCAAGGTTAATTTAACAGTATTTTCCCAGAAATCACTAGAAGGACAGGGTAATAGGTGCATGGGAACAAACAGCATAACCTGCAAGTTCCCCTCGAACCACACCCCACGCTGATTTGGAAATATATCACCATCACCATCGCTGGTTCAAAATTGTGCAATTCCCTTCCTAACAGCACTGTGGATGTTCTTACACCACATGGACTGCAGCAGATCAAGAAGGTGGCTAACCACCACCTTCTCAAGGATAATTAGGGATGGGCAGCTGGCCTGGCCAGTGATGCCAACACCCTGAGACAGAAGGAAAAAAAGAAAATTCAGTCATATTTGTATAGAAAATATTGTCTAGAAAATTCACAAGAGGCTAACATGATGCCGAGTGTGATGTTCTGGACATAAACAGCACTCAGGCCAACTTTAAGTGTCAGCTGTGGGTCAGTTGATAACTTTCTCATCTGAGTGAGAAGGTTCTGTGTTCATATCCCACCCCAGAACTTTAACTCAAAAATCAAAGTTGGCAGTGCAGTGCAGCAATGAGGAGGAGCTGCACTGTCGGAGGTGCCATCTTTCAGATGAGATTTCAAACTAAGGCCTTGTCAGTCTTCTAAGGTGGATATAGACAATCCAATCGCACTATTTTGAAGAAGAGTAGGGGAATTATGCCTGCTGTCCTTGCCAAGATTTACTCCTCAATCAACAGAACAAAAATATATTATCTGGTCCATCATTTTAATGTTTCAAATTGACTGCCATGTCCCTACAATTCAAAAGTATTTCATTTGCTGCAAAGGGCTTTGAGACTTCTTGAGATTGTGAATGGCCCTATATAAATGCAAGTCTTTCTAACTTTTCTTCCCTTCTGTCAAAAGAACCACAAATGTTTTCTAAAAATAGAAGAATAATTTAGATCCAAACATTAACTCTGTTTCTCTCCAGAAGTTGCTGAGTTTATCCAGCATTTCCTGTTTTTATTTCAGATTGCCAGCATCTGCCGTATTTTGCTTTTATTACACAATTTTTTCCTGATTGGCAACTTGCTGTTAGTAAACAGGTTGACCATTATCCACTGAAATTCAGAGCAAGGTAATCTGGAAAGATTTTGGCAGGTGGGAACTAGCAGGCTGCACAGAATTCCTGATAGCCATCCTCAAGACTAATTAGAGCTTCCTCACATCTTCGGTATAGTTTTTACCGTGTGGGTACATGCAGCAGCCATTTGGTACAGAATAAAGAACCAGACATACTAACAAGACAAATGGTGACTTTGCTTGAGGGAGGAATGTTGGCCAAGAAACTGGGAGAACTCCTTGCTCTCCAAATATTTCCATGGAATCCTTAACACGCACTGGATTACAGTCCGCTTGAAAAGGTAGCTCCTTTGATAATGTAGCACTTCCCTAGCACTGCACTGGCATTAACAAGGAATACAGGTGCAAGCCTTCGAGCATGGCTTGATCCCAGAACCTACTCACTGAACCAAGCCAACCCAGTTCTCAAAATGATAAGAGTTTTACTTTTTAATTCACCCTGATATTAATTGCATGGAATTTTCTTCAGTGAAGGGAATGGTGGAGTCAGTGGATTTAATTTACATGAAGTTTTTAGCAAACCTGCAGAGATTCTTGATGAATAATCCTTCAGCATGAACATACTATTCGATACTATGTAATACTGATACGTTTCTGAATGTTTCCTAAGCTTTTCCAACTAACTCCTGTCAACTAGGATAGAACTATAAGCATGATTTTATTACATGAATACTATATTGTTCTTTCTTCAGAATTATTCTGGTCACATTGAAGTGAATTTCCACTGTTGATTTACTGATAATTTTTCCTTTATTCACAAGTGTATGCTACATCAGCCGGAATCACCTCAGCCCCTTACAGGTGGCTTTGGAGGTGGGACAATTGGGGAAATTTAGATCGTTCCCTGTAGGCTGACTCGTTGATTTTTTGCTTCCATGTTCTTTTGGTAGCACCAATTATCTGTTCAGCAACGGCCAGGAGACAATGAGGGTATTGCAAGGGCAATTAGCTCATATTTATCTTTTGTACCTGGACACTCTCCTACTTTATCCAGTCCTGGCAGATGAGAGGAGGTGGCTTCAGTGGGAGATTGGAGTCTTGTAACCCGTAAGGCTGTTGAAGAACTCATTGGCAGAGAATGGTAAGGCTGCTGACTCCCATATCATAACCTCATTGAGTCATAGAATCATAGAGTGCAGAAGGAAGCCATTCAGCCTATTGCGTCTGCACAGACAACAATCCCACCTTAGGCCCTATCCCCGCAACCCCACACATTTACCCCACTAATCCCTCTCACTTACACATCCTGGGACACTAAGGGGCAATTTAGCATGGCCAATCAACCTAACTCACACATCTTTGGATCTTTTTATTGAGTTCTGAAATAGTGGAGGTGGATGTCTGTAAATGGTCTTGTGCATGTAACTTTTCATCTACTCCACAAACTCTAATGTCGACTGTAGTTCCTCCCTGTGTTGGTCCTATCAGTCTGGTCCTCAGCAGCATCTCACAGTGAGGCCGCGAGCCTCCATTGGAGTAGGCTGTGGTATCTTGCACTCTTGCCTCCTGAACACACTCATCACCCCTAACTGGGTGTTGAATGCAGAGGCAGCCTCTTAATTGGCACCATCTCAGAAAACTATCCCTGTTAGTGCACCTCTCACCTGAGCAGGGAAGGGACCTGGGTCTGGTCCCAACACTCAATTCATTCCCATGTCTAGAAGACCCCAGCCATTGAGTTGCAGTACGGCTATAGAAACAGGTATATTGAGGATAGAAACAGACCATTTGGCCCAAAAAGTCTCTGCTGAAATTTATGCTCAATTAATTCTCTTCCCAAGTCTTTTCATCTAGCATTATCACTATCCCTTTCTTGACCTTTCTCCTCATGTGCTTAAATATCTAGGCTCCCTTCAATTGTATCAATGCTATTTACCTTAACTATTCCCTGTGAAAACACTTTCCACATGTTTAACAGCCTTTAGATAAAGACACTTCTCCTGTGTTCTCCATTGGATTTATTTGTGACAATCTTGTATTAATAGTTTCTAGTTCTGGATTTCTCACAAATAGAAATATTTTCTCTGCATCTACGCCATCAAGGCATTTCATTATCATATAGTAAAACATTCTTTCACATATGCTGAAAGGTGGCAATACCTGGTTGGGAACAGTTGTCCATTGTTGTGTTGGTCAGAGCATTTATTTTTCTTGTCTCTTGGAGCTCCTATTGAACAAGGTAAGATTTAACCCAGTTACCTGTACATTGTTTTCTCTGTAAAGCTCAGATTGTTTTATTAATTTACGGGATGGGCGTCGCTGGCTAGATCAGCATTTATTGCCCATCCCTAGTTGCTCTCGAGAAGGAGATGGGGAGCTGCCTTCTTGAGCCGATGCAGTTTCTGAAGTGTAGATACACCGTAAGAAGTCTAACAACACCAGGTTAAAGTCCAACAGGTTTATTTGGTAGCAAACGCCACTAGCTTTCGGAGCGCTGCTCCTTCATCAGGTGGAGTAGGAGATCTGCTCACAAACAGGGCATACAGAGAAACAAACTCAATTTACAGAATAATGATTGGAATGCGATTCTTTACAGCTAACCAAGTCTTAAAGGTACAGACAATGTGAGTGGAGAGAGCATTAAGCACAGGTTAAAGAGATGTGTTTGTCTCCAGACAGGACAGCTGGTGAGGTTTTGCAAGTCCGGGCAAGTTGTGGGGGTTACAGATAGTGTGACATGAACCCAAGATCCCGGTTGAGGCCGTCCTCACTGTGGGTGTAGATACACCCACAGTGCTGTTAGGATGGCAACATTCAGGATTTTGACCCAACGGAAGTGAAGGAACGGTGATATATTTCCAAGTCAGGACGGCAAGTCGCTTGGAGGAGAACTTCAGGTATTGGTGTTCCCAGGTATCTGCTGCTCCTGTCCTTCTAGATGGTAGTGGTCATGGGTTTGGAACAGTGCTGGATTTAGGCATAAGCTAAACAAGCTACAGTTTAGGGCCTCACAATCCGCAGGGGCCTCACAAAATTTCAGAAGGTTTACAATGAAGAGAACATTTAAGAGCGGATACCAGAAAAGAAAAAGAAAGCACCAGCTTGAAGAGCAACTCAAAAAATTACCAAAATTACCAAAATCTATGAGAGAGCTCAAGCCAGCCAAATGATAAATATGTAATCAGTAAATGCATTCATTTGAAAATAATTTGTATTTTTCACTTTAAATACCTTGCTATTAAATAATTAAAAGGCATAATTATGTTTTCTATTTTTTTGTGGTGACCCAAGGTCCTGTTTTGGTACGCACCTTTAGAAACATAGAACATAGAAACATAGAAAAACTACAGCACAAAACAGGCCCTTCGGCCCCATAAGTTGTGCCGAACATATCCCTACCTTTTAGGCCTACCTATAACCCTCCATCCTATTAAGTCCCATGTACGCATCCAGGAGTCTCTTAAAAGACCCTATTGAGTGCCTCCACCACCACTGACGGCAGCTGATTCCACTCGCCCACCACCCTCTGTGTGAAAAACTTCCCCCTAACATTTCCCTTGTACCTACCCCCCAGCACCTTAAACATGTGTCCTCTCGTAGCAGCCATTTCCACCCTGGGAAAAAGCCTGCGAGAGTCCACCCGATCTATGCCTCTCAACATCTTATATACCTCTATTAGGTCTCCTCTTATCCTACGTCTCTCCAAGGAGAAAAGACCGAGCTCCCTCAGCCTATCCTCATAAGGCATGCCACTCAATCCAGGCAACATCCTTGTGGATCTCCACTGCACCCTTTCAATCTTTTCCACATCCTTCCTGTAAGACCTTTGTGAGACCTTTTGGTGTAACTTTTTAACAAGGGGCCTCCAAGCTTTATATAGCTTAGGGCCTCACCAAGTCTAAATCCGGCACTGGTTCGGAAGCTGTTGTCTAAGGAATCTTGGTGAGTTCTTACAGTGCATCTTGTAGATGGTACACATGGCTGCCACTGTTTGTCGGTTGTGGAGGGATTGAATGTTTGTGGTGCTTCTTTGTCCTGGATGGTGTCAAGCTTCTTGAGTGTTGCTGGAGCTGCACTCATCTAGGCAAGTGAAGAATATTCCATTAAACTGCTGACTTGTGCCTTGTAGATGGTGGTCAGGCTTTGGGGAGTCAGGAGGCGAGTTACCCGCCACAGGATTCCTAGCCTCTGACCTGCTCTGGTAGTCACATTATTTGTGTGGCTAGTCCAGTTCAGTTTCTGGTCAATGGTAACCCTCAGGATGTTGATATTATGGCCATTTCAACATGAAGGATGTTTAAGTTTGCTTCCACTTATAATTTGATGATATTTTAAAAATATTTTGTTTAACTTTTTATTGGATTGAAATTACCTTTTGTGTTTTTTATTTTGAGTGCCACTAGGAGGTGATATTTAGCTAACTATAAACACAGCCTTCCAAATTAAGTTAAAGTTGCCCTCAGAATGGGAGAATTATGCTGATGGGAATATGAAGTGCAGAGGACAATTTTGCTTCTTGCAAATTATTTTATGTGTACCTTGCACCTTCAAAGCAAATCTGGGTTAAATGTGATTGGCAGGTGATTCTTTCTAACACTTTTCTAAGCAATTAATGGGAAGTGAATGAGATCACTGATTTGCTCTGTGAGTTTCTAAATTAGGTAGAGGAAGAGCCTTGTTTCCTATTGATTTCATAGCTGAGGCTAATGAAATCAAAAGGATAGGAGTTATGTATCTAAGAACTGCAGATGTAAACTGTGGGCAGGATTTTCCAGCTGCACTTGTCCTGAAACCTGAAAATCCCGCTCTCGGTCAACAGATTTTTGCATGGTCCGCCCCCTCCCGCTTGATTCCAGTGGTGGGCGTGACAGGAAAATTCCACCCCTCGGGTGTTTACATCTGGGGAGGGGGTGTTTGATGATGTATAAAGCATTGCAAATCAAGGGAATTTTAACCATTTAAAAATACATTTTCCCAGTTTTTTAACCTCTAGTAGGGTGGCACGGTAGCACAGTGGTTAGCATTGCTGCTTCACAGCTCCAGGGACCTGGGTTCAATTCCCGGCTTGGGTCACTGTCTGTGTGGAGTTTGTACATTCTCCTCGTGTCTGCGTGGGTTTCCTCCGGGTGCTCCGGTTTCCTCCCACAGTCCAAAGATGTGCGGGTTAGGTTGATTGGCCAAGCTAAAAAAATTGCCCTTAGTGTCCTGGGATGCGTAGGTTAGAGGGATTAGTGGGTAAATATGTAGGGATATGGGGGTAGGGCCTGGGTGGGATTGTGGTCGGTGCAGACTCGATGGGCCAAATGGCCTCTTTCTGTGCTGTAGGGATTCTAAGATTCTAAGATTCTAGTTACTCTAATATTATTCAGTGTTCAGGATATTGGCAGCTGTCCCACACATGATTCTCAGAAGAGTGTGAATACCTCTCTTTCTTTCCGCCATTGTTACACATAGGGTTTGGACTATCTAGAATTATTTCATGCAGACTTTCATTTGACCATACATGGGCGGCACGTTGGCACAGTGGTTAACATTGCTGCTTCACAATGCCAGGGACCCGGGTTCAATTCCTGTCTTGGGTCACTGTCTGTGTGGAGTCAGCATGTTATCCCTGTGCCAGCGTGAGTTTCCTCTGGTGCTCCTGCTTCCTCCCAGAGTCTGAAAGACGTGCTGGTTAGATGCATTGGCCATGCTGAATTCTCCCTCAGTGTTACCCAAGCAGGTGCCAGAGTATGGTGACTAGGGGATTTTGACGGTAACTTCTTTGCAGTGTTAATGTAAGCCTACTTGTGACACTAATAAATAAACTTAAACTGAAAAGAAGAGAATGGAAAAGTGTCATGTCCTGCTCCAGGCACCATTATTTTCCCATTATATTTCTATTGGTTATATCAATATGAAAACTTTTCCAATGAAATAATTAAACAACTAATAGTATGGCATGGACAACAATGATCCTTCTGAACTGTTTCGAGATCCAATGGAAAAATGGCAATAATACAGCTTAAATAATACTGGGACTGGATTTAGTTGCAATTTTAGCTACATTATGCATTGAGTGACCAACATTGACATCTAAGTTGTGACAGAAAATAATGTTTCCAAAAGTTTGGACCTAAGGACGGGCAAAAAAAAAATCAAATCAGTAACAAACAGTGATCTATAGAATTGAATTTATTTCTGATCTTTTGCGATCATCAGAGGAAGAGAATTGTTTTAACTTTTTACCTCTCTTTTCCCTCCCACCTCCTGCGTGTGAGATACTATTTCCAGGCTGATGATTAGGCCAGGAGAATAACTCTGAGGCTTTTCCCCCTGTCAGTCTGTAATCAGGTACCAGAACAGCCCAAGGCACCTTCAGTTAATGCCTTTTTCCTCCTACAGGGAACTGTCTGCTCTCCACTTGGTGCCATCTTCTACTGGATTGCCTGATATCAGGAGTCTGTGTGTGGTGAATTGATCCTACATCCTCTTACTCTGCAGTGCAGCATGTTATGACACCACTGTACTGCATCATTGGATCTTTTATTCTGTACATAAAATGGCAACAAAAACTTCCTCAAGGAGAGAAGATGGCATTGGATAAATAGGGCTTTAAAAAGGATTTAATCAAATTACTTTGTTAAATTTACAAATAAATAAAGATGAATATTTAATAAGCATAACTTTTAAATTGTATTAAATGCTCTCATCAGTTCTCACATTGCAATGGCTGTTATTTGTACATTGACTTAAATTATATTTTGTTTGAAAGAAAACTGCCACTATCCAGATTATACAAATGTTTTCAAAACGCATTACATTGAAAGAAATTACTTTCAGTGCAGTTAAGCATAAAAATGGTTAGCAAAATGCTAAATGCATACTATTTATTCACAGAGCATTGTCAGAGTTTGTAGCACAGCAGACAATGCAGAATGTGATACTGTCCTGACAATCTCACAGACTGGCTTTGGGAAGAGATATGTTCCAAATATGCGAAAAGGAAAATTGAATCCACGGAGGATCCTCCCAAGATGATACCTTTCTTCTTCAATAAAACAGCATTTTTGGAAGGAGGGAGGGAGTCATCTGTAGAGAACAGCTCTCTATAATTTACATAGAATAGAGTTACAGCTAAATTTACAACACACAAACAGGCCATTCCACCTGCTCAGCCTATGCCAGTGTTTAAGCCCCACATGAGCCTTCTCCCCCATTACTTCATATCACCCTATTAATGTGTTGTTCTCCGTCTGTCTTCCTCAGGTACATATCCAGCTTTCCCTTAAATGTATAGATGCATGGTTAAAATACATAATTGAATAGCGAAGGATAGGGATAGATTAACACCCTCAAATAAAATGCTGGAATGCTATTTTTGTTTCTTATTTCATATTTCCAGCACTTACAGTATTTTGCTTTTGTGTTAACATCTTTGAGGAGGTGTGTTTCTTTACCGTTGGAAATCAGAGTACGTGTGTGGTGTGAGGCATTCCCTTGGAATGAGGGAAATTGTAGAGGGTCAATGGAAGGAGCACTCTTGATGGTCTGAATGGCCTTTTTTTTCATGGGAATGTATTTTACGGCCCTCTGCCAGGTGTGTTTATGGTGGGAAGGGTCAAATATGAACAGTGGCTAGCCCACTGCCTTCCTGACCACCCCATCCAGCCCCCATAAAATGCAAAGTGGGTAGGTGCCAAAATTTAAAAGATAACTAATGGACAGTTGAGCTTGCTAACAAGCCAATTGACCCGAATATATTGCTGACCATGTCATAATATGGATAGCATGGTCAGGTGGACGGGAGTGAGCAGGCTGTCATGGCTGCCTTTATCTGGGGGTTTAGTTGCAGTTCCAGTGGCAACCACTGTTCAGTTTTGGTGCTGCTGAGGCTACTAGAGCTGAGGGATTCTCACTCTGACCTACTTAAGACTGCCCGTAGCATGCCTCTGTTGAGGGTGGCCTTATTTGATGTGGGCCAGCGCGAGCTATCCCCACCCCTGTAAAATTCAGGCCATGGTTTCTCACATGCAAAGCTAAATAGAAGTTTAACTCCTGACTCTAACCTGTGTGAGCTGAAACTGAATTGAACAGATAATTGTCCAGCTTCCCGCATCATGTTGACTTAGAGTTTTTAATTACCAGGCCTCCTCTGCACAGACCCCATCAATCTCCTGATGAATCCAGTGGGAAACAGCAGCTGGCTGGCAGGAAGGAGCAGAATATCAAGTTTTGTCGTTTGTTGTCGCACAGATTGGTCGTGAAAGAGTGCTGCGTTCACAGGGAGCTAACGGTCAGGAATTTGGTACAAGTGAGTATTTGGTGTAGAGGGAGAAGGATCTGGGTGTCCTTGTGCATGATTACAGAGAGTGGGTATGCAGGTGCAGCATATAATAAGAAAGGCAAATGAAATCTTGGCGTTTATTGCAAAAGGACAGGATTTTAAAAGTAGAGAAGTATCTTTACAATTGTATAAGTTGTTGGTGAGACCACACCGGGAGTATTGTGTCCAGTTTTGGTCTCCTTATTTGAGGCAGGATGTGGTAACATTGGAGGCAGTCCAGAGGAGGTTCACCAGATTGATTCCAGGTATGAAAGGGCTGTTGTACGAGGAGCGGTTGAATAGCTTGGGCTTATACTCACTGGAGTTCAGAAGAATGAGGGGGGATCTGATTAAAAAGTCTGTTGGTCCAGTGTTGCTCCTTTCTAATAGAACATAGAACAGTACAGCACAGAACAGGCCCTTCGGCCCATGATGTTGTGCCGAGCTTTATCTGAAACCAAGATCAAGCTATCCCACTCCCTATCATCCTGGTGTGCTCCATGTGCCTATCCAATAACCGCTTAAATGTTCCTAAAGTGTATGACTCCACTATCACTGCAGGCAGTCTATTGCACACCCCAACCACTCTCTGCGTAAAGAACCTACCTCTGATATCCTTCCTAGCTCGTTAGAGGGGTCAGTTTTTGTTCAAAGCGTGCAGGAAGGTTTTTTGACTCAGTATGTAGACAGGCCAACTAGAGGTGAGGCTATATTGGATCTGGTGCTGGGAAATGAGCCAGACCAGGTGCTAGACTTGGAAGTTGGTGTGCATTTTGGTGATAGTGACCACAATTCGGTTACGTTCACCTTAGTGATGGAAAGGGATAGGCATGAACCTCGGGCCAGTGGTTTTAGCTGGGGGAAGGGTAATTATGAGGCTATTAGGAGAGAATTAGGAAACATAGGTTGGACTAGGAGATTACAGGGACTGGGAACGTCCGACATGTGGAGTTTTTTCAAGGAGCAGCTACTGCGAGTCTGTGATAGGTATGTCCCTGTCAGGCAAGGAGGAATTGGTAGGGCTAGGGAACCGTGGTGCACCAAAAAAGTTTCTTTGTTGGTTAAAAAGAAAAAGGAGGCTTATGTTCGGATGAGACGTGAGCACTCGGGTAGTGCACTAGAAAGCTTTAGATTGGCTAAGAGGGAGTTGAAGAGCGAGCTTAGAAGGGCTAAAAGGGGACATGAGAAGACTTTGGCGGATAGGGTTAAAGAGAATCCTAAGGCGTTCTATAGGTATGTCAAGAACAGAAGGTTGGTTAGGGCAAGTTTAGGGCCAGTTATAGATGGCAGAGGGAAGTTATGTGTGGAACCGGAGGAGATTGGTGAAGCATTGAACCAATATTTCTCTTCGGTGTTCACGCAAGGGGACATGAATATAGCTGAGGAGGACACTGGGTTGCAAGGGAGTAGAATAGACAGTATTACAGTTGATAAGGAGGATGTGCAGGATATTCTGGAGGGTCTGAAAATAGATAAATCCCCTGGTCCGGACGGGATTTATCCAAGGATTCTCTGGGAGGCAAGAGAAGTGATTGCAGAGCCTCTGGCTCTGATCTTCAGGTCGTCGTTGGCCTCTGGTATAGTACCAGAAGATTGGAGGTTAGCGAATGTTGTCCCATTGTTTAAGAAGGGGAACAGAGACTTCCCCGGGAATTATAGACCGGTGAGTCTCACTTCTGTTGTCGGCAAGATGTTGGAAAAAATTATAAGGGATAGGATTTATAGTTATTTGGAGAGTAATGAATTGATAGGTGATAGTCAGCATGGTTTTGTGGCAGGTAGGTCGTGCCTTACTAACCTTATTGAGTTTTTTGAGAAAGTGACCAAGGAGGTGGATGGGGGCAAGGCAGTGGACGTGGTATATATGGATTTTAGTAAGGCGTTTGATAAGGTTCACCATGGTAGGCTTCTGCAGAAAATGCAGATGTATGGGATTGGGGGTGATCTAGGAAATTGGATCAGGAATTGGCTAGCGGATAGGAAACAGAGGGTGGTGGTTGATAGTAAATATTCATCATGGAGTGCGGTTACAAGTGGTGTACCTCAGGGATCTGTTTTGGGGCCACTGCTGTTTGTAATATTTATTAATGATCTGGATGAGGGTATAGTTGGGTGGATTAGCAAATTTGCTGATGACACCAAAGTCGGTGGTGTGGTAGACAGTGAGGAAGGGTGTCGTAGTTTGCAGGAAGACTTAGACAGGTTGCAAAGTTGGGCCGAGAGGTGGCGGATGGAGTTTAATGCGGAGAAGTGTGAGGTAATTCACTTTGGTAGGAATAACAGATGTGTTGAGTATAGGGCTAACGGGAGGACTTTGAATAGTGTGGAGGAGCAGAGGGATCTAGGTGTATGTGTGCATAGATCCCTGAAAGTTGGGAATCAAGTAGATAAGGTTGTTAAGAAGGCATATGGTGTCTTGGCGTTTATTGGTAGGGGGATTGAATTTAGGAGTCGTAGCGTTATGTTGCAACTGTACACAACTCTGGTGCGGCCGCACTTGGAGTACTGTGTGCAGTTCTGGTCCCCACATTACAGGAAGGATGTGGAGGCTCTGGAGAGGGTGCAGAGGAGGTTTACCAGGATGTTGCCTGGTATGGAGGGGAGATCCTATGAGGAGAGGCTGAGGGATTTGGGATTGTTTTCGCTGGAAAGGCGGCGGCTAAGAGGGGATCTTATTGAAACATATAAGATGATTAGAGGTTTAGATAGGGTGGATAGTGATAGCCTTTTTCCTCTGATGGAGAAATCCAGCACGAGGGGGCATGGCTTTAAATTGAGGGGGGGTAGTTATAGAACCGATGTCAGGGGTAGGTTCTTTACCCAGAGGGTGGTGAGGGATTGGAATGCCCTGCCAGCATCAGTAGTAAATGCGCCTAGTTTGGGGGCGTTTAAGAGATCCGTAGATAGGTTCATGGACGAAAAGAAATTGGTTTAGGTTGGAGGGTCACAGTTTGTTTTTTTTAACTGGTCGGTGCAACATCGTGGGCCGAAGGGCCTGTTCTGCGCTGTAATGTTCTATGTTCTATATCTCCCACCACAAACCCTATAGTTATGCCCCCTTGTAATAGCTCCATCCACCCGAGGAAATAGTCTTTGAACGTTCACTCTATCTATCCCCTTCATCATTTTATAAACCTCTATTAAGTCTCCCCTCAGCCTCCTCCGCTCCAGAGAGAACAGCCCTAGCTCCCTCAACCTTTCCTCATAAGACCTACCCTCCAAACCAGGCAGCATCCTGGTAAATCTCCTCTGCACTCTTTCCAGCACTTCCACATCCTTCTTATAGTGAGGTGACCAGAACTGCACACAATATTCCAAATGTGGTCTCACCAAGGTCCTGTACAGTTGCAGCATAACCCCACAGCTCTTAAACTCCAAACCCCTGTTAATAAAAGCTAACCTTCTTCACCTTCTTCACAGCTCTATCCACTTGAGTGGCAACCTTTAGAGATCTGTGGATATGTACCCCAAGATCTCTCTGTTCCTCCACAGTCTTCAGAACCCTACCTTTGACCCTGTAATCCACATTTAAATTAGTCCTACCAAAATGAATCACCTCATATTTATCAGGGTTAAACTCCATTTGCCATTTTTCAGCCCAGCTTTGCATCCTATCTATGTCTCTGCAGCCTACAACAGCCCTCCACCTCATCCACTACTCCACCAATCTTGGTGTCATCAGCAAATTTACTGATCCACCCTTCAGCCCCCTCCTCTAAGTCATTAATAAAAAACATGCTTATGATGTATTTGGATGCAAAATGAAAGATTAATCCATTTATCGGCTTTTTAAAAAATCTTCTGTTTCAATTAGAAGTACACAGGAATTTTGAAGGAATTGTACATTACTTTTTACTAATCTATTTTTGATGTAGAGTATTTGAGATTTCTTTGCTAACATTCTCTTATTTTGCAAAAGAACCCTTTCCCCTTACCCCATTTACACTTACTGCCTGCAGTCAAAACACTTTCCCTTTAAGAAAGAGGCACTCATTCATCTTACAAGCACTGTGCAGCTCCCAGTCCAAAACTAGTTGGGTGATCGAGCCACCTTGAATCTGCACTGACCAGCCTCTGAAGGAAGATTAACAACCTTCAACAAACTATTCTCTGTACAGAAGGATTTTAAAAGCTTGGATAATCCATTAAGTATTAAATCTCAGCACAACTCAGGAGAGAAAAGAAGTAAAATTACAAACTCTGGAACAAAGTTCAAGTAAGTAGCTTGTTCAGTGAACTTTAATGAAATAAATTGAAACACCTCCATTGTCATTTCTCCAGAGGCATATTTTCCAACTGAATTTGTCAGTGTGTTTGTATTTAGTGTTACAGCTAATGTGCAAAGTTTATTTTATGTAAAATTTCAGTACAGCCAAAACAGGTTTGTTTTATTGAGATGTTAAAAAAATGATTTTTTTCAAAAAATAACTAGTCTGATGGTGGAGTTATTAACTGTAACTAAATTAAATATCTATTATTTATTGGTCAGATGGAAACCAGTTTCATTAGATTCCACACGATGTCAAGTTACGTATATTACTTCATGGACCTGCATTTGAGTGGTAAAACGAACATCACCACATTTAGGAAGCATTTAGATGAGTACTTGAAATGCCATAGCATACAAGGCTATGGACCAAGTGCTGGAAAATGAGTTTAAGATAGGGAGGTGCTTGATAGCCAGCACAGACACGATGGGTCAAAGGGCCTCTTTTTGTGTTGTAAAATTCTATGGGGGAGATTTTCAGCCTGCGTTTGCTGACAGAGAGAACGGCGACTGGGCTGAAATTCCGGAGAGCATCGGGAAACACCATTCTCCCCAGAGAGATTGTGTTCCGCGATTTTCCCCGCACCTCGTCAGTGATGTGGTGAGGTTCACATCCACAAAGGGTGGGAATTTCATTTAGATGTATTTTAATATATTTGAATGACATTAAACACCCCCACCATATCATAGAATCATAGAAACCCTACAGCACAGAAAGAGGCCATTCGGCCCATCGAGTCTGCACCGACCACAATCCCACCCAGGCCCTACCCCCATATCCCTACACATTTACCCACTAATCCCTCTAACCTACACATCTCAGGACACTAAGGGCAATTTTAGCATGGCCAATCAACCTAACCTGCACATCTTTGGACTGTGGGAGGAAACCGGAGCACCCGGAGGAAACCCACGCAGACACAAGGAGAATGTGCAAACTCCCCACAGACAGTGACCCAAGCCAGGAATCGAACCCAGGTCCCTGGAGCTGTGAAGCTGCAGTGCTAACCACTGTGCTTCCGTTTCGCCATATTTTCAAACCTCAGTGACATGACCTTACGTCAGCAAGGTTTACGACAGGTTCACCCAGACATGAACCTGCCGTGTGGATTCCACCCCGCCCCCAAGGGTGTAAAGGTGAGTATAGCCCCCAGGGGATAGGGACATGGCCAGACAGTGCCCTGGCTCTGCTCTCTGGCATGGGTTGGCAATGGGGGTGCAAGTGTGGGATAGAGTTGTGCAGAGATGTTAGTTTGGGACCCGCTGTGGATATCAGTATGGTCCGGCGTGAGATTTACAACATGTCCAATGGATTTTCAGATTGAAGAGACCAAGATCATGTGGCTTAAAAAGAAGCTAGAAGATTCACCTCAATTTGACTAAAAGGAGGGAGCTCCGAGGTAACCCACATGGTGAGAGTTAGCTCAAGGACAAAGAACAAAGAGGATAAAGAAAAGGACAGGCCCTCCAAGCCTATGCCGATCATGGTGCCCTAACTCAACTAAAAAAAGTCTTCTGCCCTTACTCAGTCCCTATCCCTCTAATTCCTCCCTATTCATGTACCCATCCAGATGCCTCTTAAAAGTTATGAGTGCACCTGCTTCCACCACCTCCTGAGGCAGCGCGTTCCAGGCACCCTGTTTTTCTGTGTGAAAAACTTTCCCCGCACATCTCACTTAAACTTTCCCCCTCTCACCTTGAACCTGTGCCCCCTTATAAATGACATTCCCAGCCTAGGAAAAAGCCTTTGACTATCCACCCTGTCTATGTCTCTCATAATTTTGTAGACCTTTATCAGGCTTCCCCCTCAGCCTCCGTCTTTCCAGTGAAAACAACCCTAGTTTATTCAACCTGTCCTCATAGTTAACACCCTCGAGACAGGCAATATCCTAATGAACCTTCTTTGCACTGAGTATAGTAAATAAGATTGGGGAGTTACAGGTGCAGAATACCATGTGGAAATACAATGTTGTGGTGATAACAGAGACCTGGCTCAAGGAAGGGCAGGATTGAGTGCTAAGCATTCCTGGGTACAAGGCATTTACAAAAGATAGGAAAGGAAGAAAAGGGGGAGGTGTGGCAGTATTGGTTAAAGGGATCACGGCAGTGCTGGAGAAAGAGGATGTCCCAGAGGGTTTAAGGAAGAATTAATTTGACGAGAGCTAAGGACCAAAAAGGGTGCAATCATATTGCTCTGCAAACCACCAACTAGTGGGAAGGAAGTAAAGATCAAATTTGCAGGGAACTTACAGAGAAGTGCAAGCATTATAGAGTAGATAGAGTGGCAAATTTTAATTACCCAAATTCCTGTCTTCTCTCTGCCTTCCATTGTTCGATTTCTTCATCCACCTACCTTTGTGTTCCCTCACCCTACCCCCACATCCTTGCACAGCCCTCCTTCCACATTGCCACCCTTGTCTTCATCAGGATCCCCTGTAACCTACCACCCCTTCAGCATCACCTCACACCCCGGTTGAATTTTGGACCTTTGTTGTGGTGGCTGCATGAGTCCCGCAGCACACTCCTGTCCAGATAGACATCGGTGTGTGGCACCAGGAGGGGAGCACTGAACTCCCCAACCCCCAGGCGATGTGCTGATCTGACGCAGTGACACAGGAGGGCCCATGGGTCCAGCAACACGATGTTGTCCCTGGAGAACAGCTCAGTATGGAGATGGAGAGCAGGAGCCAGCATGTCCTGGCAGAGTGGTGTGCAGTGCATCAGGAGCAGTGCAGCGCTATGGCAGAAAGGCTTTGTTGCATACACCCCAAAGTCTGTGGTGAACTGAGGGCTGCCACTCTTTAGCAGTTGGGTTTTATATTGAGGTAATTTCATGCTGGCATGATGCAAGATTGGAAGGCCTGATGGGTTGCTGGCGGGCAGCTGTTTTAATGGGCATTCATGAGATGCAAATGAATGCAAGTAGTGTTCGCAACACCTGCCAGTGGGAAGACCAATGCAGCATTAACCTGCATTAACATGATTTTACACCAGTGGGATTCTGACATTTTGACTCCCACTACATTCTCCGCTCCTGCCTGCCACCAAACCTGCTGTGGGCGGGATGGGAGAATTCCACCCCACGAGTCGATTCACTATCAGCACAGACCCTCTGGTCACTGTTTCCAGGTGTGAATACCTTGCACCTTCTTCCCAGTAAAACAGTATGGGACCTCCTTTAACCTTTAACAACTAAGCCACGCAGGCTTCTGTCAGCAGAATTCAGAACAGGTCACATGACCTCTTCACACTTCCATTTTACCTTAAATTAGGTACACGGTCCAAAAACATAATGGCCAGGATTCTCCAAACCTGCCCACGGCTGGGATTCTTCAGTCCCCGCTGCTGTGAATGGAGGTTTGGCTGAGCGCCAAATTCTCAGTTCCTGCTGGCAGAACATCCAATATTGGAAAATTCCGGCCAACAATCTTATAAAACCTCACATTCGTGACAAGTTGCTGTAAGTGATTCTGCACTCATCCACAGGGTGCACTGTTTAATGGCCTGAATTTCACCATGTTGGAGTAAAAGTAGGTGCTGAGACCACATTTACCAGCCGTGATTTTTCTGGAGGCAGTCTCCCAATTGGCTTCCAATGGGCTTGCTGTCTAGTTAGAGATGGCAGGCAGGCTCCAGACTCTGTTGGCCCACTCAGAGAGCTGGCAGTTTTGAAGCCTCAGCAGTGCCATAGGGAGAGGTGGGAGTTGTTGAGGCAGGCTAAAGATCTTGGGGCGCCTCCCTTGGTGATTTAATTTAAAGTTTAAAAAATAAATTCAGAAGGCTGAGGGAAAATCCATCTGAGGAGATTGTTGTGCTGCGAGGGCTGTTCCTCCTGTTTGTGGTCCCCTTTTTTGGGCTGTGAAAGCTCTGGTTCCATTGTTCCCCCCCCCTCCACACCTTCCCATAGCCCTCTGCAGGGAGTCACCTTCATGAATCTGGGAGCCTCCGCACTCGTGGGAGTGGGGACTCCCTGATACTGGCAAAATGCCAATGATCTTGCTTAATGGCCCCTAATTGAAGTCTTAATTATGAAAATCAACATTCCATCCCATGGAGCACAATAATGATCTGTACCCCAGCCAGCCTCTTGCCTTCTCCTGGGAAACCCCCGCGGTGGTGGGACAGCATCAGGGAGACATTCCGACAGGACCTCTTGCTTTTTTATCTGACTGCTTCCATCATCCGTAGTGTCGTGTTGGATTGTTTTGTGTTTGATTAGGTGAGTTTGAACATTATTGATGCTCACTGTGCTTGATTGGATAAGCCTGGGTGTTGACCCAGGAAAAAGTAAACAGAACTGTAGAAAGAGCTAGTAGCTTCTCGAAGCATGAAGTAAACTGTAAATAAGACCTGTTACACCCAGAAAAACTAGAGTCACGGTGGCAAGCACTGCTGCCTCACAGCACCAGGGACCCAGGTTCAATTCTGGCCTTGGGTCTACGTGGCGTTTGCACATTCTCCACGTGTCCATGTATAAAGAAGAAAACTTGGAAGATACTAAGATTGCTGGAGTTGCGGATGGTGATGAAGATTGTCAGAGAATACAGCAGGGTATTGATTGGCTGAAAAATTGGGCGGAGAAATGGCAGATGGAATTTAATCCAAATGCAAGGTGATACATTTTGGTAGGTCCAATTCAGGTGGGAGCTATCAAATAAATGGCAGAACCATCAGGAGCATAGACACACACAGAGATCTGGGCATGCAGTTCCACAGATCCTTAAAAGTGGCAGCACAGGTGGTGAAGAAAGCATATGGCATACTTACCTTCATCGGATGGAGCATCGAGTATAAAAGTTGACAAGTTATGTTACAGTTACATAAAACGTTGGTTAGACCATATTTGGAATACTGTGTCCAATTCTGGTCACCACACTTCAGGAAGGATGTGGAGGCTTTGGAGAGGGTACAGAAAAGGTTGCCCAGGATGTTGCCTGATATGGAGGGCATTAGCTATGAGGAGAGATTGAATAAACTGGGATTGTTCTCCCTGGAAAGACGAAGGCTGAGGGGCAACCTGATAGAAGTTATAAAATTATGAGGGGTATAGATTGGGTGAACAGTTGGAAGCTTTTTCACAGGGCAGAAATGACAATTATAAGGGGGTACAAGTTCAAGGTAAGGGGGGGAAAGGTTCAGTAGAGATGTGCAGTGGAAGTTTTTTTACACAGAGAGTGGTGGGGGCCTGGAATGCACTGCCAAGTGAGGTGGTTGAGGCAGACACTTTAGCGACATTTAAGACTTATCTGGATAGATACATGAACAGACGGGCGGTTGGTCTAGATAGGACAATGTGATCGGCACAGGCTTGGAGGGCCAAAGGGCCTGTTCCTGTGTGGACTGTTCTATGTTCTTTGCCTGTGTGAGTTTCCTCCCACACAGTCCAAAGATGTATAGGTTTGATGGATTGGCCATGCTAAATTGCCCCTTAGTGTCCAAAGATGTGTAGTTTAGGGGGATTATGGAGATAGAGTGGGTCTGGGTAAAATACTCTGTCAGAGAGTCAGTGCCGACTTGATGGGCTGAATGGCCTCCTTTTGCACTGTAAGTATTCTATGATAGATCCAAGATATTATATGTATAAAACACGTGAGGCTGGTAAAAGTCTTCATTCTGAAATTAATTATGAAACAAGGCATTGGTGTAAATTTGGGCTAACATGCTTCTAAAGAACTTCCTTCACCAGAAAATGTAGGAGTTGGTGTGAAGGGATGCAAGGAAACTCTTCTGGCATTTGCAAATGTTTAGGGAGGCTGCCACTGTAATGGAAGTGACGTCTGAAAGAGTGGACAGAGAAGTTGGGGGAAATATCTTTAGGGCAGATATTAGTGCATGGGAAATCTTACCACGGGAAATAATAACAGACACCACTGCATCTCTTCATTTGACTATATGAAGTCGATGTAGTTATGGGGAATGTGTGGGGCAGTGAGATTACTTTGCAAAAAGCTGGCAAGGATATGGTGATACTCGATGATTTTCATGCTATAAACCCATTTGATTCTACACCATCTCGTCCTATCAATAAATTAGCTTCGTGTGAGCAGTCTAATGGAAATGATTTCCAGAATGAGCAAATAATTGGGAGCTCTTTATGTACTGACAGTCTTTAAAAGTGTTATTGTGAAGCATATTACGGAGATAAATGTATGGCACACATTTCCCTTTGCTTTAAATACACTAATTCACACTGAAGGTAATCCGTGCAGGATAACACCTCTGTTTTGACTGAAGCTCACCACTGCGTGATGACAGAAAGAATGAGAGAAACAATGTCAATTCCCTCTGAATCCATGCTATTTCAGGGATAAAAGGCACAGACAGAAAAAAAAAGCATCTAAAGGAGATGATGTGGAACATTCGATACATCATGGGGAGAAAGTGAAACAAACTTGTGCCAGAACTGTGGACTGCTGCACAAGATGTGTAGCGACTGAGAGGTATGGATCCATATCATGTGGAGGTAGGTTCCTCCCTGGAATTCTGTATTTCCAGCAACCGTCACCTTGAGGCACTTTAATTCTTCTCGAGCAGCAGGAGTGAAATGGGCAAGAGCTGCTATTTTTAATGAGTTGTTTCTAGTCCAACATACTTAAAGGGGCACCATCTCTATTAGAGTGTAAGCTTTTATTTTTCCCTGTGTGTTTGTAAGAGAGGCTCATTTTATGGCATTCTTGATTCTGAATTGGAAAGCTGGGACTCGAGTTCGTAATCTACACCATGGACCAGCCATGAGTACCTCAAACATAGCCGCATCCAGTGTTCTGCCGTCGGGAACAAAGGTGGCATTTTATAGGTAGCAGTCAATTAAGGGCAGCACGGTGGCACAGTGGGTTAGCACTGCTGCCTCACAGCGTCAGGGTCCTGGGTTCAATTCCAGCCTCAAGCGACTGACTGTGTGGAGTTTGCATATTCTCCCTGCATGGGTTTCCTCCGAGTGCTCCGGTTTCCCCTCAAGATGTGCGGGTTAGATTGATTTGTCATGCTAAATTGCCCCTTATTATCTGGGGGATTAGCAAGGTAAATATGTGGGGTTACAGGGATAGGGACTGGGTGGCATTGATGTCAGTGCAGGCTCGATGGGTCGAATGGCTTCCTTCTGCACTGTAGGATTCTGTGATTCTAAGAGGTTGATGCCAGGATCGCTGTCCAGTTGGGGATAGTGTGCTGCCAGCGCTGGGAGGTGAGCCAATCAGAGCCAGCGCGCTCAAGGGTGGCCACTGCCGAAGCTTCAGGAAAAAGGAGAGGGCTCCGCCATGCAGGCCCACTGATCGAGGGTGCACCCTCCATCGACATAGTGGCTGTGACCAATGCAGCCAGGGGGTCTGTCCATGGACCATGGAATAGCCATAATTGCCATAATGTGGCAATGCCCAGGGCCACCTTGGCACTGCCCACCAGCATTGCACTGAATAGCTTGCTTGGAGTCACATGCAGGCCAGACCAGATCAGGTAAATATGCCAGATTTCCTTCTCAAAAGAGATATAAGTGGACCGGATGTGTTCTTGCAACAGTCATCTTTAGACCTTTAATTCCAGGTTTCTATTGAATTCAAATTTCACCATTTGCCATGGTGGGATTCGAACCCAGGTCCCAGAGCATTATCCAGGGTCTCTGGATTTCTAATCCAGTGACTATGCCATCACCTCCCTCCCTAATCCTTCCACCTTTGGCTCATTTGACTTCTACACTGAATGTATTGTATAAATGCAAGTTGTTGTTGCTTTTCAGTGACTCGTGTTAATGTGCTTCACTGAGAAAACTTTACTTTACAGCGTGCCAATAATATTCCAACTATTCAGTACTATGAGCATCAGTGAATAAATAACAGAACAATAAATGTCAAATACATTTTGATTTACACTGTCAGTTTATAATGTATCAAAATGAATTTTGAAGCCAACTCCATTTACCAATGTTCCACATGCTGGATTTTGAAATGTAAGTAACAAGGATAGGTTATTCATAGAAATCATACAGTACAGAAAGAGGCCATTCAGCCCATCGAGTCTGCACCAACCACAATCCCACCCAGGCCCTACCCCCATATCCCTACATATTTACCCACTAATCCCTCTAACCTACGCATCTCAGGACACTAAAGGCAATTTTTAGCATGGCCAATCAACCTAACCCACACATCTTTGGACTGTGGGAGGAACCGGAGGAAACCCACGCAGACACGAGGAGAATGTGCAAACTCCACACAGACAGTGACCCAAACCGGGAATCGAACCCAGGTCCCTGGAGCTATGAAGCAGCAGTGCTAACCACTGTGCTACCGTGCCGCCCCAGGTTATTGACAATGTCTTGTTCTTTAAACCTGATGGTATTTAATTTTTTGCACTTGAGCTTCAGAGGCTAAACAATAAATCTCTGACCCCTGCCATGCAGGATTCATTTGATCATATTCTTTTCTGCATTTAGCTAATCATTCATAAAATCCTGTTAATTATTGCACAAGTTAACTATATTTGAGAACTTTGTATAATGCAGTTGATAATGATATAACGTGTTCTTTTTAGACATTCTGATCATTAGCATGAGGAAGTAATAATTTTCCTTGATATTTAATATGCTCATCTGCGCAGTACAGTAAAGTTTGACATATATACTTAAAATATGGATGCAAGATCACTCCATAAAGTATTTCAACCAGCCACAATATTTCTAACCCTCAAGTACTCTGTCAAAATGCATGGAAATCATCAAGTTAGGAAAATATTTTTTTCCATGAATCAGGCAAAGTGCAGTCTTTTGACTAGGTGCTGCCTCATAGCGCCAGGGACCCGGGTTCAATTCCAACCTCGGGTCACTGTCTGTGTGAAGTTTGCACATTCTCCCCTGGGTTTTCTCCAGTTGCTCTGGTTTCCTCCCACACGCCAAAGATGTGCAGGTTAGGTAAATTGGCATAGTAAATTGCCTCTTACTGTTAGGGGGATTAGCAGGGTAAATACGTGGGGTTACAGGGATAGGGCCTGGGAACGATTGTTGTCAGTACAGGCTCGTTGGGCCGAATGGCCTCCTTCTGTACTGTATTTTACAATAATGATCGTTTTAACTAGAATCTACAGAAAGTTCAATAAAACACATCATAAAGAATCTAAAACAAATGGCGTTTGAATCAGATGGAATGCACTCTAAATGGCCAAAAAAAGGAAGAAAATTAATTAAAATAGAATTACTAGTTACAGGGTTTTATACTAAACTTAAAGATTGGGAAGTTATGTTTATGCTTGGGAAAGTTGAGGCAGGAGCCTGGAAACTATTAATGATGTCAGCTCACAATAGAGGAACTGCTTTTACAGGATGCTATTCATAGTCACCTAAAGAGTCCAGAAACCAAATAGTTTTATAGGCAATAGATCATATTTCGAGAACCTACTCGTATTCTTCAAGGAGGTATTTTGTCCAACTCCAGGTTTGACTATTCCAATGCTCTCCTGGTCAACATCCCATTATTAACCTGCCACAAACATTAACTCATGCAAAGTTCTGCTGTTCACACCCTATTCCACATGGCCATCACTCCAGTCTTCACTATCTATATTGTTCTCAAGTTTATAATTCTCATCCTCATATTTGAATCCCTCCATGGCCTCTCTGTTCCAATTTTTGTAGCCTCCTCCACCATTACAGTGCCTCACAAGCTCTCCCTTCCATGAACTTCTTGATATTTTTGTCTCCTTTTGTCTCCACATTGTCCCTTTGTCTCAGGCTAAAGGGACAATCCTTGAAAACAGAGATGGGGAGGAATTTCTTCAGCCAGAGAGTGGTGAATCTGTGGAACTCTTTGCCGCAGAAGGCTGTGGAGGCCAGGTCATTGTGTATCTTTAAGACAGAGATAGATAGGTTCTTGATTAATAAGGGGATCAGGGGTTATTGGGAAAAGGCAGGAGAATGGGGATGAGAAAAAAATCAGCCATGATTGAATAGCGGAGCAGACTCGATGGGCCGAGTGGCCTAATTCTGTTCCTATGTCTTATGGTCTTTGTATTTGCTCTCAGCTGCCGAAGCCTCATATCCTGAAATTCCTCCCTCTCTTCTTTTTGAGAACCTCCTTAAAAGCCACCTCTTATACCCTCCCCTAATAGCACCTTATTAAGCTCAGCATCCAAGTTTTTCTTTACCCTGTCTCTCTCTCTTTGAAGGGACTTGGAACATTTCTCTATGTTAAATATGCTACTTAAATGCAGGTTGTCAGAAAGGGCTAATCTCTAGTTACAATTATTTGGATTTTTGGAAGTCATTTGTTGTTTTGTATTGGAGATTTGCAGAGAATAATGAAGCAAATGGAAACTTCATAGAATCACAGAACCATAGGAGGAGGCCATTTGGCCCATCGAGCCTGCACTGACAACAATCCCACCTAGGATCTATCCCCGTAACCCCACATATTTACCCTGCTAGTTCTGCTGACACTAAGGGGAAATTTAGCATGGCCAATCAACCTAACCTGCACATCTTTGAAGTGTGGGAGGAACCTGGAGCACCCGTAGGAAACCCACGCAGATACAGGGAGAATGTGCAAACACCACATAGGCAGTCACCTGAGGTCGGAATTGAACTCAGGTCCCCGGTGCTGTGAGGCAGCAGCGCTAACCACTGTGCCACCTTGTCGCCCATACCACTGTGTCACTGTGCCATCCATTTGTCAAACTTGAATTTGTCAACTGGATTAAAAATGATCTTAATAAATCAAACAAAACGTGATGCCAGTGATGAACTATGGGAAAGATATTAGGGCAGTCTTTAACTTCAAGGAAGAAAGTAGAAAGGAGAAGGAAATTCTGCCAGGAGTTACTGTGGAAGGTTTGGTCAATTTTACCACCGGCCTCATTAACTTTTCACTGGGCTGATACAAGCGTAAAGAGGCTGCTGGCTGGCTGGCTGCAGTACCAATAAGACTGCAAGGTCCAGAGGCTGTCTGCTGCCAGTCAACTTAAGTCACAGGAGGTGGGTTTCACGGGTGAGAAATTTCTTGTGGGACTCAGAGAATCATCCCTAATTTAGCATGTTATAAACCACAGATGCATGATGGTCTTCTACAGCTTAAGTGAATGACTATTCTGATCACACAGCAGTAATTAATGTACTGATAACTGCATGTCTATGTGCATAAGGGAAAAGAGACTCAAGATTTATTTTCCACAAATATATATTTTTAAAACTCGTTAAAATAATTTTCCATAAGTAGTCAAAATCTAAATATTTCCAGTATTATTTATGCTTACAGTGGTAATATTGTTCACAGCGTATTAGTTATAGCTTTAATCTATAAACACATATCCCTGCCACAGTAATATTTCCCACTCATAATTTCTTTATCAATTACAGGGGAAATGAAAATGCAATGAGGTGGAATTACAGTTTAAAATTCATTGACATCTCCTCCAAAATATGGCACAGTGAGTATGACAGATGAGAAAACTTCATCAGGCCCCGTTCCTTCTAAATGTTGGGCTGCTTTGTAAACCAGTGAGGCTGTATTTAGATAGAGAATTTAATAACTATCCAAACGTGACACTGGAAATTGATTAAAAGCTCAATTTTGTATTACACATCTTTTTAATTACTCAAGTTGGATGGTCTGTTCTGAAATTGCACCATTGTTGCTTTGAAATCATCAATCAATCCAAGTTATTCTTTCTGTAGGAAATATTTAATTGAAAAGGCACCTTAAACAAATTGATTATCAAAATTTCCCTAATCAGTTTTTGTTCCATGTCATAGATTAATTCTGAGGTAATTTATTATAATGAATATTTTAAGGGAGAACTTTTCTACTTTATTACCCAGTGACAGTTTCAAACATATCCAGATCAGGTAGAGCATAAACTCTCCATTCTGTCCCAGTAGCATGCCTTACCATGACCCTGCCAATCGGACCTCCAGTTTCAGAGGAGCACTCCATTCTAAACTGCTGTGGTTTCGTTTCTTGCACAAGCCAGATTTGTGACTTCTCAGAATTAGATTGCCAATTTACTATTAATTAGGTCCAAGCCCAGTAAAGTTCCGTGCTATTAATCAGTGTCATTAGAAGTTGGGTTGAGACTAGCCAAACCCATTTCATATGGGAACCTTAATGCAGTGAGAGGATCGTTTTATCCCATTAGTCAGAGTTGGATTTAAATACAGGCTCCAGTGGTGAAAGCAGAGTGTTCTAACCAATTCATCATCCATTTCCCCTTTGACAATCAGCTTTGTTGAGATATAAAAGATAAAAATAGCAGGAAATCAGTCTTTCTTACTGTACAGGATGAACCAATGGTTGAGAAGGAAGTCCAGACATATTAGAATCAGGAGGGAACAGTCTTAAGGGACAACTGGCCCTTTTTTCTTGCTCTAAACATCCTTAGGCTTTCATATGCTGAAATTAGATTTTACATAGGAACAGTTTAGGAATCATTTAATAACCTGTGATATCTGTACTGAGCTATGATTGAGTAAACTAGATTCTTGACTATTGAAAATATATTACAAAGTAACTGAATTTAATTTTTTTTGGAGCGTTTGTGCATTCATTCACTATCGGATCTCTATAATGATAATTCACTAAATTCTTAATTCCTGTAGACCATGGTCAAGATGGACCAAAGTGCACTAAACTTGGAGCAGTCAACATGTATGTAAAGCCTAGGCATAATAAAGCACCTCCTTAAATGTAGATAAAGTAAGTGGGTCCACTAAATACTAAGAATTAGTGAAGTGAGCAGTCTATTAATATTGAAAACCATTCTAATTTTCTATTTCCACTTAGCCCTGGTGACATGTAAGCTATTCCAGATGATCAAAAATATTTCTTGACTTTGTAAAGCATTTCCGCTTTCCATTACTCGGTTGTCTCTTGCACTGTGGTTGCTGTTGTGAAATTGAGTATCAGTCCAGGAGAAGGCAGCATTGTTGGAGGAACATGGGTCACACTGATTGGAAAGTAAAATATTCCAGTCAATGATTGTCAGTGCACCTAACAAATGAACACAATTTGAATGTTACTTGTTTCATTGAACTTCCTAACGTCAGGTTGAAGCTTTGATATTTAAGATTGAAAATAGAAATTAGTTTTCCATTTGTGACTTTGGAGAGGAGTGTGGCCATGATGGAAGCTAGCAGGTTCTTTGGGTAGACAAAAGGTTATGGGCATTGTGTTTGATGTATGGCATCAAGGAGGTGGTAGGAATTAACTTGTGAAATTACATCAAATGAGACCAGGGCATTTAGTCCAAAGCACATTCTGACTGGGATAGTGAGGATTTGGCTGGCAGGTTGGATTTGTTACATTCCCTGATTAAATTGGTGTTCACTCACTTCCTGGATAAACTCACTCAGGTCATGGGGAGAGGAACACTCATTACTAATCCAATTGATGGAAGAATGGGTTCATGTTCACAGACTCTTACATCACTTAACAGAAATAAATGCCAATGTTTTTTTTAGTTTCCAGTATGGTTATAATGAATGTTCCAGTATACTTTTCGTTGACAAACAGCTAATCTAATCATCTTTATTTTCTAATCCAATTTTCTGCCGCCTTCTGCTGAGGCTGTGTCTTATTCATGAGGTCAGTTCTTTGAATGGTCTCAGCTCTCTGCTTTGTGCTATACTTAGCCAGTGAGTGGCAGCAAGCTATTTGATCTCTCAGGGCATGAGAGTAAAACGTGGTCTTATTCACACACTTTAAAAAAATCAGTATCAGCTGAATAGTTATTAGAAGTCATAACTCTTGCAGCTTTTTCCCTCTTTCCTTGGGGCTCTGCAAACAAACATAATGCTCTTGCTGCTGACTTGTGCAGGTGAGGAACTGAAAATGGGACTTTCTCTGACACATTCATTATCATCAATGGTAGATAGTTTAAAGTAAGCACAAGTCAATGGTGGTTGTTTACAATCTCACATGGTACTCTTATTGTCAATGACTTTACAGGAATGTAAACTTTTGCTCTGCATTAACATGCCACTCAGATCTCTCCTTTACAATAATAGCTATTACAAATTGTTCCTAACAATGGTAGAAACTTTACCAGTATTGTGTGAGGATTTGACTTGTCTTCAGTCCAAGATTACGTTTTTATTTGTTTCTGTTGATTTTGTTGCCACCTTGCAGGTTCAGACTCCATTCAGTCAGTAGATGCCAATAACTTTCAATGGGATCTCTACCTGGTAAAACTTTCAGCTCCCAAGTTTGGATGTGAAATCTTCCCAGTTTATTCAAGCTTATTTGTTGTAAAATGTAGGACATGGTGCTATGCTCATGTAATTCTTTTTATTGCAAAATATGGTTCCTGGCTGTAAGTGCATAACTTAGACAATTCAGTTGACCAGCCTATAGTGCATTGCAAGGCTGGCAAGATGATTATAATTGAGACTGACTGCATTGACAGTGGCAACAAAAAAGCCCTGTGCAGCGCATTTATGTCCAAATGTGCCGAGCTCCAATTCCCAGGGAGTCAAATCTTAATATTAGGAGAAGGTAATAAGAAGATTGACTTTGCACGTAACATTGGCATGGATTTTGCGGGACTAATGATGGTAAAATTGTCAGCATTGATCATCATTACTCCTGAGATTACTGACAGTTTTGGAGGAGTCTGCACATGCAGGCTAAATGCAGAAATCTGAAAGTTTCTGTTAGTCTATACTTCTCCAGAGGCTGTTCTGTTGTGGTCCCTCCAGAAACCAATCAATTAGAAATCATCAAACTGACAAGAATTTCCATTCTTATGCAGCTCATCATCACCTTCTTGAGGGCAATTCAGATGGGCAACAAATGTTGGCCTTGCCAGCGATGCTTGCATTCCATGAAATAATCAAGAAATGCTCTTTGCCCTTAGAAAAGCTACATTTTAAAGAAAGAGGTGTTACTGAGTTTTAAACAGTTCACTAAGTTTATAATTATTGCTAAACAGTCTCACTGGCTCTGAAAGAGTAATTTTATATTTGAAAATTACTGGCAAAAAAAGACATGCTGTTCTAACTTTTCCTCTTGCTCTCAACAGATAGATTCATAAGAATACCAAATCTCAAAGGACAACAACAATTTATACTGCTTAAAAATAGGGTGCTTATTATTTGACAAGTGGATTCTGATTGGTAGTGGTGTTGCCATGGAGAATGCATCAGGGAACAATTAACTGCCAAGTTTTTGTTTAAATTTAAACCAGGCAAGTTGATTCTGATTGGTCAAGACATTGACATGAAGCTGTTTTGCTATCTGATGAGTGTAAAAATAAAACTAAAGGGATTCAGTGGTTTTTACTTCCTGATTTTCTGCCTGTGAGAATACTTCAATAAAATTAACCGTTCACCCTCCTGGCTGACATCACGGCTTCTGGATGCCTTGAAATCTCCTTGACTTGATGCCAAATTCAAACTGATATTGGAAAAGGGGAAATGGCACCACAGAGAACACTAGATTTTTGAGGACAGCTTTCTTTCAGGTCAGCAGCGAGCACTGTTGATTCACTGTTGATGACAATACTCAGTCTGTTAGAAATCAATTGATAAAATCTTCAAGCATCCAGTATAAGACCTGGGTATGTTTAAAATGGGAGTAGAGAAGGAGGTATTTTGTGAATGGATGAAGTTTTACTGTTCTGGAGGTGAAACCAAAATATTGTCAAAGTACTTGCAAAAGATAATTTGCATCTATGTGAGACAGATGGCAAACTTGCTTCCTGAAAATATTTCATAGAATCCCTACAGTGCAGAAGGAGGCCATTTGGCCCATTGAGCCTGCACCGACAACAATCCCACCCAGGCCCTATCCCTGTAACCCAATGTATTTACCCTGCTAGTCCTGCTGACACTAAGGGGCAGTTTTTTTTAGCATGGCCAATCCAACTAACCTGGACATCTTTGAAGTGTGGGAGGAAACTGAAACGCCCGGAGGAAACCCACGCAGACATGGGGAGAACATGCAAACTCCCCACAGACAGTCACCCGAGGCCGGAATTGAACCCATGTCTCTGGCCCTGTGAGGCAGCAGTGCTAACCACTGTGCCACTGTGGTATACAGTTAGTCACTGTATACTAAAAACTGCTTTGTATAATTTCAAAGGTGGCAGTTAAATGCTGACAATATTGCGTCAGTTAATACTACAGATCGTTTTACAATGATAAAAGTTCAATCTTTTTGCTGTGATACTATTTGAAACTATAGCGTGACAAAATCAATCACACTGCAAACTGCTCTTGTTAAACTTGTCCTTGTTTTCAGTAATATTAATTTTATTATGAAGATATTTACAAACTAATTTCATAAATTCCATATTTTAATTTGTATTGTGAAAACTGTCCATGCTTTGCTTATAGATTTTTAGAAATGTGATATCCATGCCTAGCTATGACTAAGGTGAGTATTCCTTTCAAAATATTCTGCTTTCTCTTTTGTGCTGTTGTGTTCTTTTTGATAATGTTTTGAACTGATGAATTATGAAGTAGAATGGGGAGTGGGATAATTTCCATATTTTACACAATTGTCAAGCAAGGTGAAGGCACTTTAGTTCCAACCTCAGAACAGAACCTCCGACTGCCCCATTTTAACGTACACTAACCTAGCTGCCTTTGAGCAGAATTGTCCTTTCGCGTCAATTAATGGACGGTTCTATGCTGTGTGTCTTTGACAACTATAAGCTAAATTAAGACTGTGTAAATCAATTTTATCTATGGCCTTACAACCATCAGATGAAGATATATTCATCCCATGAGTTTGGATTAGGTTAATGTTTATGATGCAGAGGGCCAAATTTGGTGTGCTAATTTACTGCAGAATTCCAATTGAGTGATAGGGTGGTTAGCACTGCTGCCTCACAGCGCCAGGGACTCGGGTTCGATTCCCAGCTTGGGTCACTGTCTGTACGGAGTCTGCATGTTCTACCTATGCCTACATGGGTTTCCTTCAGGTGCTCCGCTTTCCTCCCACAGTCTGAAAGTCATTCTGGTTAGGTGCATTGGCCATGCTAAGTTCTCCTTCAGTGTACCCGAACAGGTGCCAGAGTGCAGTGTTGATATAAGCCTACTTGTGACACTAATAAATAAACTTAAACTTTAATAAACCTGCACAAAGTCACACACATCAGCCTGAGTTGGACATATATTACTACTTTCTTGTTGTTGTGTCAAAATCATGAAATTCTATACATTAAACCATCGTAGGAGCTTCAGTGTCAAGAAAAATTGCGCAGTTCAAGGAGAAGGCACACCACCATGACCCCCTCAGGGCAACTAAGGATGGACAATATCTGTGGTCACATCACCTGAGAACAAATATTTGACTAAAGTGCTACCTATCATTATTTTTCATCAGCGAATCCTTGGTTTCCGTGTCTCTTCAGTCATGTAACCAAATATTCAGCGCAGCTATTCTTATTTGAATTGTCTCATGTTGCAGGTCACTCCACTATCAGCATTTGTGTAATTTCTGAGAATAGCAGCGTTTAATTTTATTGCAAGCCTTGTTGGCAGGAAGGGCTGTACAGCATGGAACTAATTGCTGGTGGACAGGTGGTTAGCTACACAGGAGGGACAAGTGCACATTTCAGGTACAAATTCGGGAAGTTATCTTGCTCTTTATTAGGTGCATAACTGGAATATCTATGTGTCATTGTCCTTTTCATACGAACTATTCTCTTTTTGCAATGATCACTAGAATGCAAGTGCTTACACCCTGTGTAACATAATGGAATTAGGAAAATTGAAATTGCTGGATGAGTTTAAAGAAAACAAGGTCTATTCAGTTCAATCTCTACCACCTTGCGTATCATTGATCAACTATGTGGTGAAACAGGCATCCGGTGGGGGGCTGAATAGCTACTCCTATCCGAATATTCCTATGTGAAATTGTTGAAAGTTCATAGGAATCAATGTCTATCAATTAATCTACAATAGACCGAGATACGAGGCGAGGAAAACCCTCATGGAGGACTTTCGGAACCACAGGTCCAAAGTCACCTGTTCCCCTCAAGTATGCGACATTTACCATATTTCACCTCATAAATAGTATTTTTTTGAAAGAATAGTTACTAAAGGTTGAATCCTGTCTAGCAGCCAAATGTTTTTGCTGTTTAACAGGTTAAATAAAGAAGAAACACCTACACTACCTCTAGAAACGAGTACTCTTTAATCTTTGTTTTGTTGTTTTTCTCATCAATGGTCAAGATTTTCTGCTCCAGTTTTGAAAGCCTGAGATTTCTTTTCTGCTGAAGTGAACAGTGAGGAAATCATGGGGCAGGGAGTGCAGACGCAGCGAACTACTTCTGATATCTGTGTGACTGACGTTTCCCTATGATTAATGACCTGGCCTTTTTCCAGACTTTATGCAGAAATATTTCCATGTTTACTCTCTTCTCTCCAGGAGGTCTATAGCAATAACTAATAATTACCTTCTCTCCTTTTGTTATCCTTGATCTCAACCTCTCAGTTGCATTAGCCAAGGCACTTGAGTTACTCCCGGCTGGTTCTTGTTCCCACCTTGCTTCTTTATTTCTAATCTTCTTTATTAATTGGCTATCTTTTGGACTGGAACCCCAACTGCGAAGTTGCCTCTGCTCAGCACTGTGACAATGAGCTGGCTGCATCTAAATATAATGGGGGAGTCGATGTTCAAGCAGCTGAAATCCTTGCTTGGAAGGATGGGGAAGAGGAGAACCATTTCTTTTGGTGCTGGTATGGGCATACATCTGCTAACTGCCCACTCCATTCTGTTCTTTCTCTCTGAGCATTTTTATCATCTGATTTCTGGCGACAGAATGGGGAATATATAATCACGTTCTAATTAATTACCACAATATTGGCAGAGCAGGTTATCTGAGCACTGAATGGGATCCTTGGTCAGGCAGAGATTTGACGTGGTCGTGTGCACCTTTTTTGTGACCAGAACATTGCCTGAAATTCAGCCTGGTGACTGGCTTGATTCCTAGTTGAGTGGGGAATACTGCAGAGGGGGCCATGGGTGCAGGTCGGGTACCTGTTGCTGTTGCTGAGTTTGTGGGGGGGAGGGGTGGGGAGGTCCCATCCTAGACATGGATTCATGATAGAGCATCTGATTCCCAACCCTAGGAATGGGGTGGGGGTCTCATCCCTGACCCTGGGGCGGTGGGATCTTTGTTCTTTGGATGGTGGAGTGATCTGAAGGTGAGGGGAGTCTGATGGAAGAGAAGCAGCTAAGTTTGTGGAACTGTGGGGAAGTACTCCTGCCCATCCTAGGCCACAAACAGTGCTGTGAAGGAACAGTCCCTTTCCCTGAAGCTGTCCTTGTCTCCCTTCAACTGCTGGGTCTCCTGAAGCCTGAGAAACCTGTCAACCAGAGTTAAACCAATAAGACATAATAACCAATAAGATAATAAAAATTATCCTTCCGTTCCTTCACAATATGGGACCTGAGTTCGATTCCGGGCTTGGGTGACTGTCTATGTGCAGTTTGCACATTTTCTCCATGTCTGCATATGTTTCCTCCATGTGCTCCAGTTTCCTCCCACAGTCCAAATATGTACAGGTTAGGTGGATTGGCCATGCTGAATTCCCCCTTAGTGTCCCAAGATGTGTAAGTTAGATGGATTAGCCATGGTAAATGTATGAGATTACGGGGATGGAGTGGGGGAGAGGACCTGGGTAAGATACTTATCAGAGAGTTGGTGCAGACTAAATGGGCCAAATGGCCTCCTTTTGCACTGTAGGAATTCTATGATTCTATATTTAAATTGCCAATCTGTCTCATGGGAATGGCTTGGTTGGCTGTCCCCTATTGAGTCTCCATTAAACCCTGAACGGGCATCTTGGATACATGTTGGGCTCAGGGTTGAGATTTTTAAAGGCATTAAGTTTCTCTTCAGCCCAGGCCACACAAGTTTCGAAAATTTCAGGTTATCTTTGATGTCCTGGTTTTATCCAAATCTGTGTTTTTCTTATTACATTGAACTTTTATTTGAACCAACTCATTATTTTGCCAACCTATTTAAGTGATCCTGTCATTTGTGTGAAAAGAAACTTAACGTTTCCTTTTCTATATTATTATTTCTTCACTTTCATTTTTTTTCCTTTATGATTTGTTTCTCTCTTACAACATTTACTTGTAAATATTTTATTTTGTAGGCTACAAAGGTCTCCTCTAGACAGTGAGGAGAAACTAAAATAAATTCCTGAAAACGGTACCAAACCTTGGTTTGTTCCCAGAGGAAGGGAATGAACTCTCAAGATTCTGTAATTGTATGGTAGTATATAATGTATAATGGTATGGTATAATGGTACCATAATGTAATGGTATGAATCGAACCTGGGTCCAACATTATGAAGGACTGGAAGGATAACTTTTAACCTGTCTTATTGGTTTAACCCTGGTTTTGTCAGGCTTCAGGAGACCCAGCAGTTGAAGGGAGAGAAGGACAGCTTCAGGGAAAGGGACTGTTCCTTTACAGCACTGTTTGTGGGCTAGGATGAGCAGGATGAGCAGGAGTGCTTCCCCACAATGGTTCTGTAACGTACTGGGGAAAACGTGGATGGAAGTAAAGGTAGAACACGGTTTAAAACTTAAGTAATTACAGAATATAGTGTTAATTTAATAGTGCCGCCTTTGTTAATTTTGGCACAATAAGGTTATTTTAATTTAATACCTGAAATCTTGTGGCGTGGTTCTTTCAGTTTATAATTGGGTGTATGAATTTCTTTTTAAAAAGTTATCCTAACATTTTATATTTGTTATATTGAATTTTGTGGACTTGGGAATGTTGGAAAGGATTATAATTCATGCTGTTGCGTCACTGGTTAATAAGTAGACCAAGATCTGTTGGTATCAGTAACTTGAGGTAGATGCAGATTAGTCAATTTAAGCTTTGAATGTGGCCCTCAGGCTCTAACATGCAGCTCACAAGGACAGAAAGCTCGAACAAACTTGACTTCTAAATGCCCTTGTCATAGTTTTCTGCGACTTGGTTTGGTAATTCTTGTTTGTCTGGAAGCTCCAGTTTTACCTGGGGCGGGTATTGGGAGGCGGGGGGGGGAAGGATTTGAACTGTTCACCTGCACAATGGAGCCACCAAAAGGCTGACTTCCCACACCGGTGAAAATTGCTGGATTTGTGGGGGGGGGGAACGCATTGACCATCTGGGCATCTGGTGAATGGTCAAATTCCCAGGACAAAAACTGAAGAACACATCAGCTTTGATGTTTTGAAATAAGTTAACAAATCTATTAAACCCGATAGAAAGAGAAAAGAAATAATCCTCAATACATTGAAAGCACACATCATAGAAACCCTACTGTACAGAAAGAGGCCATTCGGCCCATCGAGTCTGCACCGACCACAATCCCACCCCCATATCCCTACATATTTTACCCGCTAATCCCTCTAATCTACGCATCCCAGGGCACTAAGGGGCAATTTTAGCATGGCCAGTCAACCTAACCCGCACATCTTTGGACTGTGGGAGGAAACCGGAGCACCCGGAGGAAACCCACGCAGACACGAGGAGAATGTGCAAACTCCACACAGACAGTGACCCAAGCCGGGAATTGAACCCAGGTCCCTGGAGCTGTGAAGCAGCAGTGCTAACCACTGTGCTACCGTGCCGCCCACATGTTTCATTAAAGCCCCCTCGTATTGGAACAAAGAAAATACATGTTTGGGCTGTGTATAAAATAGACGTATTTGTTAAATGTTCACTGATATTTCTTTTCAGTTTAAGTTTACTTGTTGTAGAGTGTCGGGATACCATTTGATAGATTTTAATGAAGTTTTTGTGCTCTTAAGTTAACTGTATGTATTTATTAACTCCATGAACTGTACACATATCACAGTAAAGGGCTCAAGCTAGCAGTTGTCTCCATGCTTGCTTGTACACATGGCTCTGTCTGATACTAGGCTGACCCCTCTGTGTGAGTGGTACTGTAGTCAACACTGCGTGCTGGACCCTTTATTTTTATTCATTTACAGGTTGTGGGTGTTGCTGGCTAGAGCAGCATTTATTGCCCCTCTTTAATTGCCCTTGAGAAGGTGGTGGTGAGCTGCTTCTTGAATTGCTGCATCCATGTGGTGTAGGTACTTCCACAGTGCTGTTGGGGAGGGGCTTCCAGGATTTTGACCCGGCGACAGTGAAGGAACATCAATATATTTCCAAGTTGGGATGGTGAATGGCTTGCAGGGGAACTCATCTGCTGCCCTCGTCCTTCGAGAAGTAATGGTTGTGGATTTGGAAGGTGCTGTCTAAGTCTTGGTGAGTTCCTGCACTGGATCTGTAGATGGCACAGACTGCTGTTACTGGTCAGCAGCTGATGGTGGAGGGAGTGAATATTTGTGGATGTGGCGCCAATCAATTGGGCTGTTTTGTCCTGGATGGTGTCGAGCTTGAGTGTTGCTGGAGCTACACTCCAGGCAAGGCAAGAGTATCCCATCACAGTCCCAACTTGTGCCTTGTAGATTGTGGACAGGCTTTGGGGGAGTCAGTAGGTGAGATACTTACCACAGGATTCCTAACCTCTGAACCGATCCTGTTGCCAGAATATTTATATGGCTAGTCCAGTTGAGTTTCTGGTCAATGATAATCGCCAGGATGTTGATAGTGGGGGATTCAGTGATGATAATGCCATTGGATATCAAGGGAGATTCTCTCTTCTTGGAGATAGTCAATGTCTGTAAACATGAATGCTACTTGCCATTCGTCAGCCCAAGCATGGATATTGACCAGGTCTTGCTGCATTTGGACATGGACTGCATCAGAATCAGACAGGCGAATGGTGCTAAACATTCTTAACACCCTTTATATTACACCTCCCCCGACAAGTCTTTATTCAATGCATTTCAAGTTATTCTAATTTACCCCATATATTTACATTGTTTATACTATCCCATCCCTCCCTTCAAGTCTCTGAATTAATAGAACCAAGTGGCCTGAAGCCCTTGTAACTCCTCAATTTCTCATTCACACTAATATTGGAGGGGTGGTAGACTCTCATCACATCATGAGGATCCATTTCTGTTGAACTTGTTTCGACAAGGTCGCCATTTAAACATTTCAAGTCCTCTTTCAGCTGTTTCTGATTTGTGTGAGTATCATTCCAGTGTTCTTATCAGTGCTCGATTTTCCTTATCAGCCATATCGGTTGTACCTGAAAGTTGATTCGTGGTGCTATTGCTCAAGCTCACATTTCATAATTGTGCTTCTGCTAATTGCTTTTGAGATACCTAACACTCTTTTATGAGAACTTCGACTTTGTCTTGCCATACTAGGTTCTTGATTTTCACCTCTTCATTTATCTCTTGGAAATGTTTCCAAGTTTTCTTCAAAATGTCCATCTATTTTCTTTAGCTCTGTGGTCTCTTTTATAAATCTTTGCCACACCTCAAAAATTTGGTTGTTCAGATTTTTAACAGTTTTGTCATTGATGCATTTGTGTCTCATTCATTTCTAAGGGTATATACTCAGCTTGAATATTGAGTTTCAAATCTTCCAATTCAGTTCTGATTTTGCAACCTTATGTCATTTCCCTTTCACAGGAATTGTTTATTTTGGGTTTCATCAGATAACTTTCCTTCGTTCACAGCCAGCTACATGCTCCACAAAGTCACCTGTTCAGATAATGTGTCGGGATTCTCATAAACATGTTTTTTGAGGCTTCTAGGACCTTCTCTGCCTCTCTGGCACTCTCATGTGGTTTACTCGAGTATTGTCTTTTGTCCTTTCAGTGCATTACTGGGGGTTTTTATGTGTCTTTTTGAACTCTGTGTGAGGCACAGCTTCAAGATTAAAATATTCATCAAAGGCTTTTAATATTTCATTGAGGCTAATTGAGGATTCACCAGTGCACTGCATGAGGACTAATTCATCAACAAGTTCACCAAACCAAAATAAATCTGGACTTTTTCTGACTTTCTACTTAGGTCTGATATGCTCCAGTAGTTTAAAAATTTGCTTCTCCAGGATGTCCAATTTTTTATTTGGTTTGGCCCTTGAATGAGTCCAAACTCATCCTGTAAGTCGGACTTTAGATTCATTGTTAAAAATGTTAAAGTGTAGGTTCAACTTTAAGAAGCTGCTGATTTCAAAATGGCCCCACCATTTCTTTACAGGCGAAGGGTTTACCCACAGCTTTCAGTTTTGGCAGGTTTCTGCTGCATTGGCACTTGTGCTCAGCCTTGAAACAATTTTAAACATTGGCTGCTTGGGTCGACTGGCTGCAGACCTCTTTATTTCAGCACTAGGGTCACATAATATTAATTCCTGGCCTTTGTTGGTCTTTAAAGCTGATACTTTAGCCAAGATTCGTCTGAAAGTGTGTGGAGTTTGCACTTTCTCCCCGTGTCTGCATGGGTTTCTTCCGGGCACTCCAGTTTCCTACCACAGTCTAAAGGTGTGCAGGTTAGGTTGATTGGCCATGCTAAACTAACCCTAGTGTCAGGGGATTAGCAGGGTAAATGTGCGGGGTTATGGGAATAGGGTCTGAGTGGGATTGTGGTTGGTACAGACTCGATTTACCTCTGCAAGATTTTGGGGTTTTCCATTTGCTGCTACCATGTTGTTGAGTGGTGGATACCCTGCAGTAGGTCTTAATGAATCATAGAATCCCTATAGTGCAGAAGGAGGCTATTGGGCCCATTGATTCTGCACCGAGTCTATGACAGAGCATCTTACACAGGCTCCTCACCCCATTGCTGTAACTCTGCACATTTACCGCAGAAATTATAGAATCATAGAATTCCTACAATGCAAAAGGAGGCCATTTGGTCAATCGAGTCTGCACCGACAACAATCCCACCCAGGCCCTATCCTCGTAGCCACACATATTTACCCTACTAATCCCCCTGACCGTAAGGAGCAATTTAGCATGGTCAATCTACTCAACCCGCACATTCCTAGAGTGTGGGAGAAAACTGGAGCACCCGGAGGAAACCCACGTACACGTGGGGAGGACGCGCAAACTCCACACAGACAGCAACCTGAAGCAGGAATTGAACCCGGTTCCCTGGCATTGTGAGGCAGTAGCGCCAACCACTGCTCCACCCAATACACTTAACCTTCACATAGTGGGACATTAACAGGCAATTTAGCATGGTCAATCCATGTAACCTGCACGGGCGACATGGTGGTACAATGGTTAGCATTGCTGCTTCACAGCGCCAAGGACCCGGGTTCGATTCCCAGCTTGGGTCACTGTCTGTTCCGAGTCTGCACATTCTCCCTGTGTCTGCGTTGGTTTCCTCCAGGTGCTCCGGTTTCCTCCCACAGTCTGAAAGACATGCTGGTTAGGTACATTGGCCATGCTAAATTCTTCCTCAGTGTACCCGCTGGAGTGTGGCGACTAGGGGATTTTCACAGTAACTTCATTGCAGTGTAAGTAAGCCTACTTGTGACATTAATAAATAAACTTAAAACTTAAACTTAATCTTGGGAGTGTGGGAGGAAACCCACTTAGACATGGAGAGAACATGCAAACTTCATACAGACACAGTCACCCAAGCTGGGAATCGAATCTGAGTCCCTGGTGCTGTGAGGCAGCGGTGCTAACCATTGTGCCACCCATGTGAGGTATGAAGTAGGTTAACTGCATGTTTTTATTAAGAACTATAAGAACTATGTACTATATACAGTAAAGAGTTCAAGCTCGGAGCTGTTTCCATGCTTTCTTGTGCACACAGCTCTGTCCAATACTAGAATGGCCCTAAGATATGGGTCATACATTCTCTTACATCACTGTCTGCGTGGTACTGTTTTCCATCCCACATTAACCCTACATGTGCCAGATTCTTCTATGACACATGGCTGTTATTTGCCAAATGACTCTCCTTCTTGATTACAAGATATAGTAAAATAAAATCAAGACTAGTGCAAAATATGAATGGAACATGGCTTTAATGAGTGTTTAACTTTAATCACGTTGCTGAGCAGATATAGATGAAACATTTGAATCTGCACTCCATTGTGAAGATTTAATATAACATTTTTGACAGCACCTTTGCCATTTTACCACTAGTGTCAGTTATTAAACTGGGAACATTTCTAACACTGATATGAATTGTAATATGGGACTAAAGGAGAATTTTGTTCATCTGATTTGCTGGTTATGCATGGCACTGGTTATTTATACCGAGCGCAAGCTCTTGTTGGGCATTCTTGACAATAGTAATCACAGTTAAGCATTATTTTACACAGGAACAATGCTCCACCTGTGTGGCTGGTCTTAAACAAGAAGGTTTGAGTCTTGAGTTCAATGTGGAGCAGATTGGTGAGTAATTTGATTTTACTTCCATTCCATTTCCCTTTGGTGACACAGAATTCTAACACCAGTTCCCCTCTCTCTGTCTAAGATGATGCATACTAATTGCAGGGCGGAGTAATGCACATCATGTTTCCTTCCATCCAGCTGAAATCTGACAAAATGTATTTCAAATGGTGGATCCGTCATCGTATTTTGAGGTTGGCCTTCAATCAAAACGGTAGCTTGAATCACTTTTAATATATTCATTTTCCCATAGCAAATTCCACTGTTGCATGAATTCTCAATAATGCATAGAGCTTCCGTGAGAATTTGCTATTCCATGGGGAAACCAGCAGAAGGATTTTGAGCTGTTATCTTGATTATCCCTGTTATCCTGAACCACTCTTCCAGATCTAGCACTCAGATTAAGAATGCCCCAGGCCTGATGATTTCCAGCCCTCTTTGACTGATTATTGTGGTGTTACCCACCATCAGAGGACACCACAATTGCAGTGCACTCTTTAGCTGGCTGTGCTTGAAAGAAAAAAACAAACTGCTTCAAATAACCTTTTAGGGCCATAATCCTGAAATCGCAGCATTATGGACTAAAATCTGTCTGCTCATTTAGAATTAGGAGAAGCATTGTATAAGTAACTCATACATTTGCTACAGAATGTGTGACTGCCACATTTCCTCCTGATCTACTGTGGTTTTTCAACCTAAATCTTTTCCTGGTTACATTTTTCCCTGGAACTGAACATGTTAACTGCAAGCAGGTGTTACATACTGTAAAACAGACAGAAATTCATACCATGTGTACTTACCACAGAGATAAAGATAGGGAAGTACATTTTCCCACGGTGTCTCGCATTAGCGATAAATCTATTGCAAGCATAGAATCATCATAGAAACCCTACAGTGCAGAAGGAGGCCATTCGGCCCATCGAGTCTGCACCGACCACAATCCCACCCAGGCCCTACCCCCACATATTTTACCCGCTAATCCCTCTAACCTACGCATCCCAGGACTCTAAGGGGCAATTTTTAACCTGGCCAATCAACCTAACCCGCACATCTTTGGACTGTGGGAGGAAACCGGAGCACCCGGAGGAAACCCACGCAGACACGAGGAGAATGTGCAAACTCCACACAGACAGTGACCCGAGCCGGGAATCGAACCCGGGACCCTGGAGCTGTGAAGCAGCAGTGCTAACCACTGTGCTACCATGCCGCCCATTTGTGTTTCCATCAAATTATACTTGCAAGTGTAAAAACAGAACTATCTGCCTCATTTATTGGTTTGTCTTACCTCCTTAGTTGGAAAGCAAATATTGAAAATAAGACTGAATGGAAGAGTTTATGGCTGATGTTGATAGTATTGCATACAAAATGTAAGCAAAATATTGGGTAATGTCTCATGGCCACTATGGTCTCCTAAAATGTCTTGATTGTCTTTTCTTTCTTATGTTCATATATAAAATAAGGTCAAATTTATGATAAAGGACATATGGAAACTGGGCAAGAATTATTCAGTCTGCTAAAAGTGCACCCAAATTATTTTGTGTTTTGTATCATCATTTCCAGTACATTAACTATAAATATTTCTCCAGTGCACAGGCACATCATATAACGGGGGTGTAATTTTGCCAGAAGTGGGAGTACTTTGAATTAGCTTCACTTTGTTGACTATACAAAGAAAGGAATGAGCAACCAAGAGATAGTTGCTCGGTGGGACAGAACTTGAGTATTGCTGAAAAAGAGACATGTTGTCGAAGCTTCTTGTCTTGCACTCATCAAGACAGATGCAAGAATACTAAACTTCAAAGTGAGCAACAATTTATACTACATGAGAAAAGGGCGCCAATAGGTTGGCAAGTCAACTCTGCCAAGGATAATGCATTGAGGAA
This sequence comes from Mustelus asterias, assembly GCF_964213995.1. NCBI lineage: Eukaryota > Metazoa > Chordata > Chondrichthyes > Carcharhiniformes > Triakidae > Mustelus > Mustelus asterias. Next base: position 52,589,524 of record NC_135805.1, read on the forward strand.
CTATTGTTCTCCCCAACCTTCCCCCAACACCTCCACACTGACATAACTAATATCCTTGATCTCTGTCAGTATTCTGAGATGTATGCCATCTATCTAGCGATTTAAAATTTTTTAGCCTGCTAATATATTTTGTTTGGGATATCTTTGTTTCGCAAGAGCATGGGAGAGATTTTCAACAGCAGTAGAGGGAGGGCTGAGGGGTAGGTGGTCATTGAAACTCATTTCCTGCATTGATGTGCCAATTTCTCAATGGCTGATGAGAGGCAGAAGATGAAACCCACCCAACATTGCCAATTAGCCAGTTAAGGCCCTTACCTAGATTGTAAATAACTCATGCAGGGGATAGAGTACAATCTTGGATCAGGGATGGGGTTTGACATGCTGTCAGAAAACTGTCTTGAAAGATGAAGTGGTGTCATTGTGGGGAGCACTCATTGGTGTTGGGATAGAGGTAACTTGCAGCAACTGGTGTGGAAGACCGTGAGATTGTCTGCATAGTGCTGTCACCTGAAAGGATGCAAAGTTGGCAGCAACAGCAAATTGCAGAGGAGGATTGGAGAGGATGGATACAGTGCTGACCAAGATAAAGATTGAAAGTCATGGTCCAATGCAGGAAATTCTGAAGCTTCCAGCCCTGCCCACTGCTGGGATTGTCTGGTCCCGCTGAAAGTCGATGGATTTTGGCCGGCTTGTGGCATCCCCAGTAGTGGGCTTGGAAAATCCCAGCCATTGTCCAACACTTTGTTTTATTATAGGAAACCGAGATCTTCTATTTGAGATGTGGGGCAATGCGGAGCTTGGTGGACATCTGACTGAAGCAATGCTTGGCTATAGTTGGTAGATTATGTCTAATGCCAGCAGCCCAAGCAGCATGTTCTGATGGAAATAGTGAGGCCTTTTTCAGCCAATTTGTTTGGCTGGCAACTCCATTAGTCCCGGCTGCGCCAGGAAGTTTTCACTGGCAAAACTGCTGGTGAAGAGAGGACCCCAAGGCCTTGGATCCCTGGAGCAGGTGAGTCCAGAGTCCTGGGTCGGGAGGGTTTGGGTAGGTTAGGGAGAGTGCCAGAAGGGGAGAGGGGGGTAGGTTTAAGGGAAGGAATGCATAGGAAAGAAAAGGGGGTTTGAATTAAGGAGGCGGGGTTCTGTCCCACAATCAGCAAAGGGTAGCAACCGAAGACTCACCCCTCCACCTTCATCCTGCCCTTTAACAACTTAATGTGAAAAATTGAGCTTCACGCTCCCAGCTTGCTGCCCATGCCAAATGTTTTATGGAGTGGGAAGAGAATTATTAGGGTCTAATTGACCCTTGATTTTTCATTTAAATATGACGTGAGCTGGTGATTTAAGTGCCTGCCTGCCTCCATGCTCTTCTCTCCACCGTACCCCATATACTGAGAGTGAGCTAGGGGGGTGGGCACTAACATGGTTGAATGGGCATCTATGGCATCTTGCATGTCTCTACACCCCCACACCCTGGCATGATTCATGTCTGTTGAGGACAAGTAATATTCAGCCCGATTCCCTCCTAACTCACAAAAAGGCGACACATAAATAGCATGACTCGGGAAGGCAATTAGGATTTGCTGCCAAAATTCCTAAATGTTTAGTTTTCCTGACCCAATTCCCTCCTCAGTTGATTGACGAAAATCTGGCCCTAGGTTTTTGTCACTTGGCATTTATCATTATTATAGTTCTAAAACCCATGAGACAAAAAATATATAATTTATTCTTTGTCAGAATTAGGACTAAGTGGCCGTCTGAATTTCGATAAAATAAAGTCCAATTATTCAGCTTCATTTGTCGGATGCCAAAATTTTATTCACTTTGTGCACTTTTAAAATAAATACCTTTCGCTTTAAATTCTGTGCACAGAACAATTTTTTTAATGTCTCTATGTTGTCGCTTTATTTTCTAGGTGCAGTTATAGTAATGAGTGGTGATAATGGGCTGCATCGGAATGGAAAATGAGTGATAGTGGTCACAGAATTGTCCAATTAGATCCCCTTTTCATTATGCTACAAGGGATTGAAAGCCCAACAACAAGATATATTTTTCTAGGATTCTTATCAACTTTCAGAGGGGAAAAGCACACATGTCAAACTAAACCAAAGCAGCGAAAGCCAAGCAATACCTTCAAAAAGACAATGCAGCATCAAAACTGTCAACAGCTCAAAAACAACCCTGAAAATAGGCTTGCATCTTAAGGTAGTTATCCAGAGAGTTCAATGGGGCACATCCATTTCATAACCTGAGCTGCAGGTATATTCCACATCCAACCGTTATGTAGCATGAAAACAATACATATAATCTGTTTTCTGATGATAGTGAGACTAAAAATACCTGGAGAGGGATATGTGTAGTGAAAGTAGGGGGTCGTTACTTTCTGGTGGCGAAGAAGGGCACTTGGTGCCGTGCCCTATTCGAAAGTTTTCATTTTGACACATGGAGATCTACATTTAACACGGTGATGATCAATTCAGCAGAACAGGAGCCCCACGGTCAATCTGCTAAATTAGAAGGGGCCTTTTTCAAAGCGAACCAAGCGGCTGCCTGGAATGGAGGCCGGGACTCATATCAATATTAAGAATAAGTCACCTACACTCATTTTGGATCTGAATTTGTAAATTTATTTGCCCCAGTTGGAGTGTGCACATTGCAAGGCCTGCCTAACATTTCTCCGTCTTAAGCAGCCTAACCAATAGGCCTTAAAAGGACCATCGGAGACCAGTCAAAAACTGCCCCAAATATCTGAAAATTCTTGTACGGTGGGAAGAACCAGATTGTATGTTCTCCTGGGTCCACAAAACAACTATAGGCTGCTGTCAGCCCACCTTTGCCCTCACTCCTGTCCTAGTTGCCTCCATAGCATTTCCCTTCAGTCTTCTGGGGATGGTGTTGGGGAAAGGGGGATGAAAGTTGGAAAGGCCAAAAGATCAGCTGCCTCAGAACATGTGATCAGTCCCTACAACTTGCCTAGTTTATTCTGCTGATGTTCGAGATTGAATATAGTGACATTGCGTTTCATTGGACTTATGAAATTTTCTAGCATTTTGCAGTCTACTATCTTTTTAGTGAAAATTTGACTTTTAAATATGAAAATAAAGTAGTTATGAAATGCTTTTGTCATAGGGGAATGAAAGAGCATAATCTGTAACAAAAAACTGTAAAAGGAACATATTCAATGTTTCATGGGGGCAAATCTTTCTGTTCACCTCATACATTATACATTTTTCAAAGAATCATAGCGTGCAGGAGAGGCCCTTCGGCCCATTGAATCTGCACCGACGTCGGAGAAACATTTGACCTCCCACCTAATCCCATCTACCAGCACTTGGCCCATGGCCTTGAATGTTATGTTGCACCAAGTGCTCATCCAGGTACTTTTTAAAGGGTGTGAGTCACCTCGCCTCTCCCTCCCTCCCAGCAGCGCATTCCAGACTGTCACCACCCTCTGGGTAAAAAGATTTTTCCTCCCATCCCCTCCCCATTTTTGATGGTCTTACCTAAGCCAAACATGTAATTTCAAAGCAGCAGTGTAATGATCAGTCTGTCTGCATTACTAATGCAAACAGAGTTCACTGTTCTCACCTCACTTTCCTCCTGGCCTCTACCCTGTCTTATGGTCCTGCAATGCAGGAAGAATGGGAGCAAGAGAGGTTATAACCTATTGCATAGATTCAAATATCTTAAAATACTATAGTTTGAATATTAAACTCTCTCATAAAACACCATGCTTCTGCATTATTAATATATCTAATGCAGAAAGCAAAGCAAATTAAATGAATAGAAATTAACAATAAACCAAAAACCAGTATTATGTTTTGATTTGATTTCCATAGCTTTGAAAAAGTAAGGTTCTTTAGATCAATGATCTGAAAATGTTGTCGATCTCACAACTTTGATGCAGCGTAGTGCTTCTCTTTGAGGGTGAAGATCGCCTCCATTGCTGGTGCCATCTCGGAATGGGCAGATAAGTGGGAACATGACTGGGATGAAGAGTGGCAGCAGAAACCTGAGAAAACTCAACTGAGCGGAGGAAGGAAGTAATACATGGTAGCAATATATTGGGGGAAGACCCAGAGAAATGAAAGTTGGCACAGAGCTGCATAATACCTGGTTAAATCCAAAGGTTGTAAACATGTACCTCAGGGAGAGACAGGAGATCCGAGTCAGAGTGGACTGGCTTCCAGAAATACAGGTAAATTGATATGTATTTCATGATACTGTATTTGACAGCCTCGGCAATAGTTTCTATTTTGATTGCATCCACAGGGATAGACAGCAAGCGAAAGGTCGGTCAATGTATTCATCCATGTATTCTTTAAGTACCTCTTCTGAGAGTTGAAGCAAGATAATATTGTCCTAAAATTTACATAAGTGGCAGAAATGGTATTGTACACCTCAAGGCAAAATATGAGCATGTACAGCTTGAAAATAATATTCAGTAAGTAGATGACAAATTAGGCAAATGCAAAGCAGTTACTCCATGGCAATAGAGTTTCTGCCTCCTAGCATTGTTACGTGTAACTGCTTATGCAGAAATGTCAATGTAAGCACAGTTATGATATTTGAGGATTTTACAATATGAATCAGAATTAAGTTTGCAAAGATTTGGATTTAACTTGGGCTGATCAAACTGCTTTATGTCTTTGTCAGGCTGTAATATTATACTCATTTAATATTCCAAAAAAATAATAAATTCTTTAAATTAAAATAGCAGAAACTGAGCAGCTAAATGAAATCTTAGACCTGGTTCTGCATTGAAGCCTACAAGTGACCCAAGTCAGGACTTTTCAAACATTTTCCCAGATTCATCATTATTCCTTTGAAAGGTGAAGGATTAAAACAAAAGTTGCTAATGTTACAATCCCAGCTGATACTACTGGACAAATCAATTCCCAGAGTGGAACCTGGCTCGATAGACCATAACTTTTATTTTTTTTAGAAACTGTGGAGGGCAGTTACTAAACACATTCACAGGAGTCTGCTAGTATACTTTTAACAAAATAATAAAACATTTATTAACAAGAGAACTGAACTATGTTACACCAGACAACAAGTTGGAAAGATTTCAATACAAACATCAATAATGAGTCAAATGACACTACTCCTTCTCCACAACCAAACCTTTATAGATACATTGAAATTCATAAAGATAACACAATTTACGATATCTATCTTATTTTCCAATATTCATGGTAAGTATTATCAATACGTGAAAACTAATAGGCAAACTGTGGAGAGGCACACCACCCTCTAAAATCAAATAATGGATCTCATCAAAGCAGAGTCTATGGTTTTCTCATCAAGTCTTCCAAATGTTTGCTATACCCTGAAACTCTGTCTTTCTCATGAGGGTTCCCATTCTCCACATTCGATGAGCTTACCTTGCTTTCACTCAGAGGTCTTCAACAAGGATCCAGGGTTTCAATCTTTCCTTCAATGCTCCTTTCCCCTGGGTCTATATGTGCATTCCATGCATGCTCTCACGTATTCCATGCCAAACTGTACACCACTGCTCCAAAGGCCTGTAGTGAGGAGTCACTAACCTTCAGCAGCCTCCTTAGATCTTTTGGCTTCTCTCAAGCCCACTTTGCTCAAAGTCTGATCCCCACTGCTCTGTATATTTACTTTGGAGTCTTTTTCTCTGCTCCTTTCTTTTGGCTTCACAGGCCCTGATTCGGATTCTGTCCTTGTCCTTTGACTAGACTGCCTTCTTGGGACCTCCTTTTTGTTCCTCTCCTTGGGATGCATTCACCTAAAAATCCTGGCCTCTGTTTACCTTTGATTTTAGAATATAGAATTCTTGTGAGTCTTAATGCGAGAAAACATGATGTGGCACAGTCTACCTCCTTCGGGTACCATGCCCTAAGAGGACATTAAGGACATGAACTTTCATTGGATTGGTCCATGATTATGCTTTGCAAAGTAGTGAAGTGGTTTTCCAATGCCTTCTACAAAATGGCCGATTAGAAGACTATCCCACACTTTACAATAGGAACATAGAAATTAGAATTAGGTGTAGTACCCCCCTTTCACATCTAGATCATTAAAGAACACTACGAACAGCAAGGGACCCAGCACCGATCCCTGTGGTACACTACTTGACACAGGCTTCCAGTCAGAAAAACAACATTCCAACATTAATTAAACTCTGCCTCCTGCCATGAAGCCAATTTGCCATATTTCCCTGGATCCAATGGGCTCTTACCTTCTTGATCAGTCTCCCATGTGGGACCTTGTCAAAAGCCTTACTGAAGTCCATATAGACAACAGGATGGCATGGTGGCACAGTGATTAGCATTGCTGCCTCACAGTACCAGGGACCTGGGTTCATTTCCAGCCTCCGGTCATTGTCTGCGTGGAGTTTGCGCATTCTCCCTGTGTCTGCATGGATTTTCTCTGGGTGCTCCAGTTTCCTCCCACACAAAGATGTGCGGATTGGGTTGATCGACCATGCTGAATTGATTATGAGTGTCAGGAAAATTAGCAGGGTAAATAAATATATTGGGTTACGGGGTTAGGGTGGGATTGTTGTTGGTGCAGGCTCAATGGGCTGAATGGCCTCCTTCTGCAATGTAGGTATTCTATGATCATCAACTGTACTGCCCTCATTTACACACCTGGTCTCCCCATCAAAAAAACTGTTAGACATGTTTTCCAACAAAGCCATGCTGGCTGTCTTTGATTAATCCTTGCTTCTCCAAGTGAAGGTTAATTCTGTCCCTTAAAAGTTTTACCAATAATTTCCCTGCCACTGATGTTAGACTCACTGACCTGTAATTATCTATTTTTTTCATCTCTTGCCTTGTTGAATAATGGTAACACACTAGCTGTCCTTCAGTCCTCTGGCAACTCACCTGTACAGTAAGAAGTCTCACAACACCAGGTTAAAGTCCAACAGGTTTATTTGGTAGCAAATACCATAAGCTTTCGGAGCACAGCTCCTTCGTCAGATGGGGTGGATATCTGTTCTCCAACAGTGCACAGACACAGAAATCAAGTTACAGAATACTAATTAGAATGCAAATCTCTACAGCCAGCCAGGTCTTAAAGGTGGTCCTTTAAGACCTGGCTGGCTGTAGAGATTTGCATTCTAATTAGTATTCTGTAACTTGATTTCTGTGTCTGTGCACTGTTGGAGAACAGATATCCACCCCATCTGACGAAGGAGCTGTGCTCCGAAAGCTTATGGTATTTGCTACCAAATAAACCTGTTGGACTTTAACCTGGTGTTGTGAGACGTCTTACTGTGCTTACCCCAGTCCAACGCCGGCATCTCCACATCATAACTCACCTGTAGTCAGAGAGGAATTGAAAATTAACGTCAGAGCACCTGCAATCCTCTCTTCCCTCACACAGCACCCTAGGATATATTACACTACATTATTCATTTAAATTCAAGTTGGCTACAGTACTTGCAATCTGGATGTGAATTCTAGCCTTGATGATGTTAATATTGTGCTCACCAACTTTTACCAGTTCTTCACTGTAGATAGTAATATCTGCCACTAAAAATTGGTGGAAATCTGCAACAAAAATAGAAATGGCTGGAAATATCAGCATTTTAAAAGATAGGTCAACACTTGAAATGTTATCCTTTTATAAAAGTAGGCTGCTTCAACTTATCTCGTCTGGGTCTAGGGATTTATCCACTTTTAGGCTTACTAGAACCAGTAATAGCTCCACCCTCTCAATGCTAGTGTGTTCAATTATATCACAATCCTCCTCCCTGATTTCTATACCTACATAGTCTTCCTCCATAGTGAAAACAGATGCAAAATACTCATTTAATAGGGCCTAGTCTCCAGAGAGCAGTTGGAAGTGGGGAGCAGAGCAGCACAGTGAGTATAAAACAAACTTACCTCAGGGATCCACGGCCTAGTCTGCAGGGAGCAGTTGGAGGGCAGAGCAGAGCAGCAGGGTGAGTATAAAAACTAACTTACCTCGGGGATTGAGGCCTAGTCTGCAGGGAGCAGGTGGAGCAGAGCTGCACAGTAAGTATAAAACTAATTTACCTCTATGATTGAGGCCTAGTCTGCAGGGAGAAGGCAGAGCAGAGCTGCACAGCGAGTATAAAACTAATTTACCTTGGGGGTTGAGGCCTAGTCTGCAGGGAGCAGTTGCAGAGCAGAGCAGCACAGTGAATATAAAAACAAATTTACCTCGGGGATTGAGGCCTAGTCTGCAGGGAGCAGAGCTGCACGGTAAGTATAAAACTAACTTACCTCGGGGATTGAGGCCCAGTCTGCAGGGAGCAGAGCTGCACGGTAAGTATAAAACTAACAGACCTCGGGGATTGAGGCCCAGTCTGCAGGGAGCAAAGCTGCACGGTAAGTATAAAACTAACTTACCTTGGGGATTGAGGCCTAGTCTGCAGGGAGCGAGCAGAGCAGCACGGTAAGTATAAAACTGACTTCCTACAAAAAACCTGAAAAATTATGTCATAGGAAGGCTGTGACCTGATTTGCTGGTAGGAAATCTGAAAAAGAACACTACAAAACTGATTAATAAATTAATTAACTAAGTAGAGATGGCTGGACAGATGATGTGCTGTAGCTGTATGATGTGGGTGCTGGCAGATCCCATTGCGAGCTGCAGTGACCACATCTGCAGCAAGTGTTGGTTGCTTGAAGAACTTCGGCTCAGAATTAATGAGCTGGAGTCTGAGCTTCAGACACTGCAGCACATCTGAGAGGGGAAGAGATGGACATTTTGTTTTAGGAGGCGGTCACACCCCTAGATTAAGTATCTCAAATTTGGTCTGTAGTCCGGGAGAGCAGGGTGCGACTGCAAGTGAAGCAGGCAGAGGGATCTTAAATTCAGGAACAGAGGAGCCTCAGCTCTTGACCTTTTCCAGCAGGTATGAGATACTTGCTCCCTGTGTGGATGAGGAAGAGGGCTGGAGGGAGGATGAGATAGTTGACCACTGCACTGTGGTACAGGAGACCATTCAAGAGAGGGGAGCAAAAAAACAAGTTGTAGTTGTAGGGGACTCTATAATTAGGGGAATTGATAGCATCCTTTGTAAGACAGATCGTGAGTCCCACATGGTCTGTTGCCGGCCCTGTACCAGGGTGAGGGACATCTCTGACCAGTTTGAAAGGATATTGGAGTGGGAGGGGAGGATCCAGTTGTTGTGGTCCACGTTGGACAAACAACATAGGCAAGACCAGGAAAGAGGCCCTGTTTGGGGATTATCAGGCATTAGGAGCTAAATTAAAGAACAGATCCTCAAGGGCTATAATCTCTGGATTACTACCCGAACCACGTGCAAATTCGCATAGGGATGAGAAAATTAGGGAAGTGAACACATGGCTAAAGGAATGGTATGGGAAAGAGCTGTTCCATTTCATGGGGCATTGGCATCAGTATTGGAAAAAGAAGGACCTGAACTGATTTGGGACCACTGTTCTCACGGAAAGGATAAACAGGATGGTTCAGAAGGACTTTAAACTAGCAAGGGGGAATGGTGGTGGGGGGGGGGGGCGGGGAAGAGAAGGGTAAAACTACAGGATGTATAATGGTTAATAGGAAGCAAAGCAGCAGGTTAGCATGTGGGGAGGAGGTTTCAACTCCATGGAAAATTACAGAAAAAGTTAAAAGGGAGAAGAATTCAGGAGATGTTATTAATGGAGGTGTTAGGATTCAAAAAGGTATAAAAACTAGCATAAGGGCACTTTACCTAAATATTCGTAGCATTTGAAACAAGGTAAATGACGGCACAAATAATTGCGAATGAATATAATTTTAGTGGCCATTAGAGACATGGTTGCAGGGTGGTCACGACTGGGAATTAAATATCCAGGGTTATCAGACTATTCAGAGGGACAGACAGGAAGGTGGTGTAGCTCTGATATTTACGGATGACATCAGGGCGGTAGGGAGAGATGATATAGGTTCTATGAAGAAAATGGTTGAATCCATTTGGGTGGAAGTTCGAAATAGTAAGGAGAAAAAGGTCACTGATAGGCATAATCTATAGGCCACCAAATGATAACATCACAGTGGGGCGAGCAATAAACAAAGAAATAACTGGTATGGCAATTATCATGGGGGATTTTAATCTACATGTCGATTGGTCAAGACAGCCTTGAGGAGGAGTTCATAGAATGCATCTGTGATAGTTTCCTTGAACAGTATGTAATGGAACCGACGAGGGAGCAAGCTATCCCAGATCTGGTCCTGTGTAATGAAACAGGAATAATTAATGATCTCACAGTTAGGGATCCTCTCGGAAGGAGCGATCACAGTATGGTTGAATTTAAAATACATATGGAGCATGAGAAGGTAAAATCCAATACCAGTGTCTTGTGCTTAAATAAAGGAGACTACAATGGGATGAGGGAGGAGTTGGCTAAGGTAGACTGGGAGTAAAGACTTTATGGTGGAATAATTGAGGAACAGTGGAGAACTTTCAAAGTGATTTTTCACAGTGCTCAGCAGAAGTAAAGACCAAAGAACAAAGAAACAAAGAACAATACAGCACAGGAACAGGCCCTTCGGCCCTCCAAGCCCGTGCCGCTCCCTGGTCCAAACTAGACCATTCTTTTGTATCCCTCCATTCCCACTCCGTTCATATGGCTATCTAGATAAGTCTTAAACGTTCCCAGTGTGTCCGCCTCCAAAACCTTGCCTGGCAGCGCATTCCAGGCCCCCACCACCCTCTGTGTAAAATATGTCCTTCTGATATCTGTGTTAAACCTCCCCCCCTTCACCTTGAATCTATGACCCCTTGTGAACGTCACCACCGACCTGGGGAAAAGCTTCCCACCGTTCACCCTATCTATGCCTTTCATAATTTTATACACCCCTATTAAGTCTCCCCTCATCCTCCGTCTTTCCAGTGAGAACAACCCCAGTTTACCCAATCTCTCCTCATAACTAAGCCCCTCCATACCAGGCAACATCCTGGTAAACCTCCTCTGTACTCTCTCCAAAGCCTCCATGTCTTTCTGGTAGTGTGGCGACCAGAACTGGACGCAGTATTCCAAATGCGGCCGAACCAACATTCTATACATCTGCAACATCAGACCCCAACTTTTATACTCTATGCCCCGTCCTATAAAGGCAAGCATGCCATATGCCTTCTTCACCACCTTTTCCACCTGTGACGTCACCTTCAAGGATCTGTGGACTTGCACCAGTGATAAGGAAGGACTGTAGAAAAAGAGATAATCAGCCATGGATACCTAAGGAAATAAAGGAAGGTATCAAATTGAAAGAAAATACATACAAAATGGCAAAGATTATTGAGAAACTAGAGGGTTAGGAAATCTTTAAAAGTCAACAGAAAGCCACGAGAAAAGCTATAAAGAAAAGTAAGATGGATTATGAGAGTAAACTAGCTCAGAATATAAAAACAGATAGCAAAAGTTTCTACAAATATATAAAATGAAAAAGAGGTAAACATTTGGCCTTTAGAGGATGAGAAGGGGGATTTAATAACGGGAAATGAGGAAATGGCCGAGGCATTGAAGAGGTATTTTATGTCGGTCTTCACAGTGGAAGACACAAATTACATGCCAACAATTGATGACAAGAAGGCTATGGCAGGTGAGGACCTAGAAATGACCATTATCACTAAAAAATCAGGAACAAAGAGTAGTACAGCACAGGAACAGGCCATTTGCCCCACCAATTTTGTGCTGACACAGATGCCTCTCTAATCTAACATCTTCTTGCCTCTACGTGGTCCATATCCTTCTATTCCCTGCCTATTTATGTATCTATCCAGATGCCTCTTGAATGTTGTTATAGAATCTGCTTCCATCACCTCCTGCGGCAGCACCTTCCAGTCATTCACCACTCTCTGTGTGAAAAACTTGCCCCTTACATTTCTTTTAAACTTTCTCCCTCTCACTCTCAACCTATGCCCCTAGGTAATGACCCTTTGACCCTGGGAAAAAGACTCTGACTATCCACCCTATCCAAGCCTGTCATAATCTTATAAACCTCTATCTGGACTCCCCTCATCCTCTGACGTTCCAATGAAAACAATCCAAATTTGTTCAATCTTTCTTCATAGTCAATATCCTCCAAACCAGGTAACATCCTGGTAAATCTCTTCTGCACCCTTTCCAATGTATCACCATACTTAAGGTAATGTGACGACCAGAATTATACACAATACTCCAAATGCGGCCTAACCAAATTCAAATGCAGCTGCAACATGATTTTCCAATTCCTATACTCAACACCCCAACTGATGAAGACCAGCATACCGTACGCCTTTTTGAGCACCTTGTCCACCTGAGTTGCCACCTTCATGGAAATGTGGATCTGCATGCCTAGATACCTCTGTAGAGGTAGATACCTCTGTAGAGGCTAATATTTCTAACCGCTGTACCATTTACTGTATACTTTCCTTCTGCAGTAGACCTTCCAAATCGCATCACTTCACATTTGTCTGTGTTAAATTCCATTTGCCATCTTTCGGCCCAGGTCTCCAGCCGATTTATATCCTGCTGTTTCCTCTGACAATCCTTCTCACTATCTGCTACTCCCCCAATTTTTGTATCATCTGCAAATTTACTAATCAGACGATCTACATTTTCCTCCAAATCATTTATATATAGAACATAGAACATTACAGCGCAGAACAGGCCCTTCGGCCCACGATGTTGCACCGACCAGTTAAAAAAAAACTGTGACCCTCCAACCTAAACCAATTTCTTTTCGTCCATGAACCTATCTACGGATCTCTTAAACGCCCCCAAACTAGGCGCATTTACTACTGATGCTGGCAGGGCATTCCAATCCCTCACCACCCTCTGGGTAAAGAACCTACCCCTGACATCGGTTCTATAACTACCCCCCCTCAATTTAAAGCCATGCCCCCTCGTGCTGGATTTCTCCATCAGAGGAAAAAGGCTATCACTATCCACCCTATCTAAACCTCTAATCATCTTATATGTTTCAATAAGATCCCCTCTTAGCCGCCGCCTTTCCAGCGAAAACAATCCCAAATCCCTCAGCCTCTCCTCATAGGATCTCCCCTCCATACCAGGCAACATCCTGGTAAACCTCCTCTGCACCCTCTCCAAAGCCTCCACATCCTTCCTGTAATATATATTACAAACAACAGAGGCCCCAGCACTGATCCTTGTGGAACACCGCTTATCACAGATCTCTAGTTAGAAATGTACCCTTCCACTACTACTCTCTACTTTCTATGCCTAAGCTAGTTTTGTATCCATCTTACCAGCTCACCTCTGATCCCATATGACTTCACCTGTATCAGCCTGCCATGACGAACCTTATCAAAGGCTTTACTAAAGTCCATGTATACAACATCTACTTCCCTGCCCTGGTCAATCTTTTTTGTCACTTCCTCAAAGAACTCAATCAAGTTTGTGAGACACGACCTCCCCTTCACAGAACCATGCTGCTTATCGCTAATAAGCCTATTCTCTTCCAGATGCGAGTACATCCTGTCCCTAAGAATCTTCTCCAATAATTTCCCCACCACTGATGTAAACTCTGTTAGGTAAGCTAATGGGGCTATAGGTAGCCAAGTCGCAAGGGCCTGATGGTATGTGTCCCAGGGGAAATAGCAAATGCACTCGTGGTAATTTACCAAAATTTGCTGGACTCTGGGGTGGTTCCAGCAAATTGGAAAATAGCAAATGTGACACCACTGTTTAAAATAGGAAAGGAGGTAGACAAAAGGCGTGTAACTATAGGCCGGTTAGCTTAACTTCTGTAGTAGGGAAAATGCTTGAATTTATCATCAAGGAAGAAATAGCGAGACATCTGGATAGAAATTGTCCCATTGGGCAGACTCAGCAAGGGTTCATGAAAGACAGGCCATATTTAACTAATTTGGTGGAATTCTTTGAGGACATTATGAGCTCGGTGGATAACGGGGAACCGGTGGATGTGGTGTATCTGGATTTTCAAAAGGCATTTGACAAGGTGCCGCACAAAAGGCTGCTGCACAAGATAAAGGTGCACGGTGTTACGGGTAATGTATTAGCACAGACAGAGGATTGGTTAACTAACAGAAAGCAAAGAGTCCTGCTATAACGTCTTTAATAGTAGCTTCTAATGTTTTTCCTATGATGAATGTTAAGTAAACTGGCGTGTAGTTTCCTGCTTTCTGACTCCCTTCTTGAAGAAAGGAGATATATTCACTCTTTTACAAACTAATGGAACCTTCCCCAAATCTAGAGAATTTTGGAAAATTAAAACCAACACATCAACTATTTCACCAGCCAATTCTTTTCAGACCCCAGGATGAAGTTCATCAGGACCCAGGGATTTGTCACCCTGTAACAATTTGCTCAGTACCCCTTCCCTGGTGATTGTACTTTTCTCCCCTATCTTCCACTTCTTGATTTACAGCTGTTTCTGAGATGTTGCTTGTATCCTTTACAGTGAAGACTGATGCAAAATGCCAGTTCAATTCACCTGCCACCTTCTTATGTTCCATTATTAATTCCCCAGACTCACTGTCTATAGAATCAACACTCACTCTGTTAATCTTTTCTTTTTTTAATCTACAGAAACTTACTATCTTCCTTTATATTTCTAGCTATTTTTCTCTCATAATCTAATATCTCCTTTTTTATTAATCTTTTAGCCATTCTTTGCTCTTTTTTACATTCTGTCCAATCTTCTCACTTGCCACCCATCTTTACACAATTGTATGTTTCTTCGTTAAGTTTGATGCTGTTGTTAACTCTCAGTTAACCATGGATATGGTCCTTCCCTTGAATTTTTTCTTTGTTGGAATGTATTCTGAAACACCTTATATAACTGGCACTGCATCCCTATTGAACTATCCCTTAACCTAATTTGCCAGTTTGCTTTAGCTCTCATGTCTTCATTATTGCATTTATTTACAGTTAAAATACTAGCCTTGAACCCTTGGCGTTGGGAAGAGTTACAGAACAAAGAGATCTAGGGGTACATGTTCATAGCTCCTTGAAAGTGGAGTCACAGGTGGACAGAGTGGTGAAGAAGGCATTCAGCATGCTTGGTTTCATTGGTCAGAACATTTAATTCAGGAGTTGGGACATCTTGTTGAAGTTGTACAAGACATTGGTAAGGCCACACTTGGAATACTGTGTTCAGTTCTGGTCACCCTATTATAGATAGGATATTATTAAACTAGAAAGAGTACAGAAGAGATTTACTAGGATTCTACCGGGACTTGATGGTTTGAGTTATAAGGAGATGCTGGATAGACTGGGACTTTTTTCTCTGGAGTGTAGAAGGCTGAGAGGTGATCTTATAGAGGTCTTTAAAATAATGAGGGGCATAGATCAACTAGATAGTCAATATCTTTTCCCAGAGATAGGGGAGTCTAAAACTAGAGGGCATAGGTTTAAGATGAGAGGGGAGAGATACAAAAGGGTCCGAAGGTGCAATTTTTTCACTCAATGGGTAGTGACTGTCTGGAACAACCTGCCAGAGGTAGTAATAGAGGCGGGTACAATTTTGTCTTTTAAAAAGTAGACAGTTACATGGGTATGATGGGTATAGAGGGATATGGGCCAAATGCGAGCAATTGGGACTAGCTTAGGCGTTTTTAAAAAAAAGGGCGGCATGGACAAGTTGGGCCGAAGGGCTTATTTCCGTGCTATAAACTTCTATGACTCTATCCCTCTATACCCATCTTACCCATGTAACTGTCTAAATGCTTTTTAAAAGACAAAATTGTACCCGCCTCTACTATTACCACTGGCAGCTTGTTCCAGACACTCTCCATCCTCTGTGTGATGAAAATTGCCCTTCTGGACCCTTTTGTATCTCTCCCCCCACACCTTGAACCTATGCCCTCTAGTTTTAGACTCCTACCTTTGGGAAAAGATATTGACTATCTAGCTGTTCTATGCCCCTCATTATTTTGTAGACCTCTATAAGACCACCCCGAAGCCTCCTATGCTCCAGAGAAAAAAGTCCCAGTCTATCCAGCCTCTCCTTATAACTTAAACCATCAAGTCTCAGTAGCATCCTAGTAAATTTTTTCTGCACTCTTTCTCGTTTAATAATATCCTTTCTATAATAGGGTAACCAGAACTATACACAGTATTCCAAGTGTGGCCTTGCCAATGTCCTGTACAACTTCAACAAGACGTCCCAACTCCTGTATTCAATGTTCTGACCAACGAAACCAAGCATGCTGAATGCCTTCTTCACCACTCTGTCCAACTGTGACTCCACCTTCAAGGAGCCAAGAACCTGTACCCCTAGATCTCTTTGTTGTATAACTTTCCCCAACACCCTACCATTAACTGAGTAAGTCCTGCCCTGGTTCAATCTACCAAAGCGCATCACCTCGCATTTATCTAAATTAAACTCCATCTACCATTCGTCAGCCCACTGGCCCAATTGATCAAGATCCCATTGCAATCCTCGATAACCTTCTTCATTGTCCACTATGCCACCAATCTTGGTGTCACCTGCAAACTTACTAACCATGCCTCCTATATTCTCTTCCAAATCATTAATGTAAATGACAAGTAAGAGTGGACCCAGCACCGATCCCTGAGGCACACCGCTGGTCACAGGCCTCCAGTTTGAAAAACAACCCTCTACAACCACCCTCTATCTTCTGTCATCAAGCCAATTTTGTATCCATTTGGGTACCTCATCCTGAATGCCGTGAGATTTAACCTTATGCAACAACCTACCATGAGGTACCTTGTCAAAGGCCTTGCTGAAGTCCATGTTGACAACATCAACTGCACTGCCCTCATCGACCTTCTCGGTTACCCCTTCAAAAACTCAATCAAATTTGTGAGACATGATTTTCCACTCAAAGCCATGCTGACTGTCCCTAATCAGTCCTTGCCTCTCTAAATGCCTGTAGATCTTGTCTCTCAAAATACCTTCCAACAACTTACCCACTACAGGTGTGAGGCTCACTGGCCATTTTGAATGCCATGGTCATCAAATCCTGAAGTGGGACTTGGATCAAGAGCTTCTGGTTTCGTAATACCTTCCTGCTGTATAGTCCACTGCTATTTAATACTTAGTAGAAAGGAACTGTGAGTTGAAATCACAGAGTGAGATGAGCAACAAAATCATGATCTCATCCGGATTAATAAGCTAACAAAGGAATTTCATTTATACATGTTAAAACATCTGCACAGTGTCATTTCAATCTTTGGAGTTTACCACAGTAGTTCTACAGTGCGATTTAAGTCTAATTAAAGAAGGATCTCTTTTTGATAAATAAAATTCTCATTAATCACCATAGTGGAAGCTAGCGTGCATATTATGTGGATGGTTCACTGTACTGTGCATACATTTACAATTCAAGCAGTATAACAGAATGAAATACAATGCCATGGGTATTGGTTTAATCACTCATAAGCCAAACTGACGTAGATTTCTAATGCACACTGTGTATGGAAATATATTAATAAAAATGAGCACCAGGTTAAAATATTCTGTTTGTGAAAAATGACTTTGAATTTAACTACCGAATCGATTAGAATCACTCATATTAATAACATTTCTAAATGGTTGATCCTTTAAAAAATGGCCTGGTTGATTTTCTTTATATTTTGAGATTGAATGTTGACATAATCACTGAAATGTTCCTGGTCACAACTTCTTGACATTACTTAATGTTAGTTCTTTTGTGTTATCTTAGTCCACAGAAGTGTTGAGTGAAAATTTAGACCCCAATGGGCCCAGATGGTTGGGTTTTCACCTGCTGATTCACACTCACGTGAGCATGAGCAGACTATGGTGGCAGGGACAGCTGTGGAGAATCTGGGATAGAAAAGGCACAATCCTTTTCAAGCTCTTCTCAGCTGAATATGCATGGCTGGGTGTGCAGTAAATGGATGAGTGGTTTAAGAACTGTTTTGCTCAAGTGCTGGGTGAGGTTGGTCTGACAGCTGAGAGCTGACTGAAAGATTTAATTTGTTATGTTTTCCATTAGGTACACCTTTGTGATATTATGGCATCCTGGGCAGCAGTGTAAGTGGCTGGTCTGGTGATGGATGCCTCTACTCCTTCAATCATATCCTCTTCTGAAGATAAGCAGTGTGTCCCTTCCTCCTCCTCCACCGCAACCCTTTCGCTTCTGCACATGCTGAGTCAACCATAGTATCTTGTCACTGCCTCGCATGGTGATGATCTTCCTCATCTGTCAAACAAGCCCAAGGTGACTCTCATTCTGGACTTCTCAATTTGAAATCTTCAAAGGTTGATAAACAAAATATTGCCTCCAAACATTTGCTGGAGAGAATGGAGACAGCAACTGCAATCAGTGAGATGGGATAATGACAATACCCCTCTGAACTGCAGCTCAATTCCTTCTCTATTTCCGTGGTCATTTTCCCGAGTTCTGGGAAACACATTGTGCTCAAGTAGAAGTTGGAGTGAGTTAATGAGGAATACCTCATTAATGTCTCCTAAGGACACTATTGATACCTAAAGAGCCTCTGTTAAACCTGGAGATGGGTTGCTTATCTGCCCTAAAAGTCAAAGATTTTTAACCTCTCAATCATTGTAATTTATAGAACATAGAACATAGAAAGCCACAGCACAAACAGGCCCTTCGGCCCACAAGTTGCGCCGATCACATCCCCACCTCTAGGCCTATCTATAGCCCTCAATCCCATTAAATCCCATGTACTCATCCAGAAGTCTCTTAAAAGACCCCAACGAGTTTGCCTCCACCACCACCGACGTCAGCCTATTCCACTCACCCACCACCCTCTGAGTGAAAAACTTACCCCTGACATCCCCCCTGTACCTACCCCCCAGCACCTTAAACCTGTGTCCTCTCGTAGCAACCATTTCAGCCCTTGGAAATAGCCTCTGAGAGTCCACCCTATCCAGACCCCTCAACATCTTGTAAACCTCTATCAGGTCACCTCTCATCCTTCGTCTCTCCAGGGAGAAGAGACCAAGCTCCCTCAACCTATCCTCATAAGGCATGCCCCCCAATCCAGGCAACATCCTTGTAAATCTCCTCTGCACCCTTTCAATGGCTTCAACATCTTTCCTGTAATGAGGTGACCAGAACTGCGCGCAGTACTCCAAGTGGGGTCTAACCAGGGTCCTATAAAGCTGCAGCATTATCTCCCGACTCCTAAACTCAATCCCTCGATTAATGAAGGCTAGTACGCCATACGCCTTCTTGACCGCATCCTCCACCTGCGAGGCCGATTTAAGAGTCCTATGGACCCGGACCCCAAGGTCCCTCTGATCCTCTACACTGCTAAGAATGGTACCCTTCATTTTATACTGCTGCTCCATCCCATTGGATCTGCCAAAATGGATCACCACACACTTATCCGGGTTGAAGTCCATCTGCCACTTCTCCGCCCAGTCCTGCATTCTATCTATGTCTCGCTGCAACTTCTGACATCCCTCCAAACTATCCACAACACCACCTACCTTGGTGTCGTCAGCAAACTTACCAACCCATCCCTCCACTTCCTCATCCAGGTCATTTATGAAAATGACAAACAGCAAGGGTCCCAGAACAGATCCCTGGGGCACTCCACTGGTCACTGACCTCCATGCAGAGAAAGACCCCTCCACAGCCACTCTCTGCCTTCTGCAGGCAAGCCAGTTCTGGATCCACAAGGCAACAGCCCCTTGGATCCCATGCCCTCTCACTTTCTCAAGAAGTCTTGCATGGGGGACCTTATCGAACGCTTTGCTGAAGTCCATATAGACCACATCCACCGCTCTTCCTTCGTCAATGTGCTTGGTCACATTTTCAAAGAACTCAACCAGGCTCGTAAGGCACGACCTGCCCCTGACAAAGCCGTGCTGACTACTTTTGATCATACTAAACTTCTCTAGATGATCATAAATCCTGTCTCTCAGGATCCTCTCCATCAACTTACCAACCACTGAGGTTAGACTCACCGGTCGGTAATTTCCCGGGCTGTCCCTGTTCCCTTTCTTGAATATAGGGACCACATCCGCAATCCTCCAATCCTCCGGAACCTCTCCCGTCTCCATCGACGATGCAAAGATCATCGCCAAAGGCTCCGCAATCTCCTCCCTCGCCTCCCACAGTAACCTGGGGTACATCCCATCCGGTCCCGGCGACTTACCAACCTTGATGCCATTCAATAGTTCCAACACATCCTCTTTCTTTATGTCCACATGCTCGATCCTTTCTGTCCTCCGCAATCCAGCAGTACAACCACCCAGATCCCTTTCCACCGTGAATACCGAGGTAAAGTATTCATTAAGCACCTCCGCCATTTCTAACGGTTCCGCACAAACTTTTCCCCCTTCACCTTTTAAGGGTCCTATGCCTTCACATCTCATCCTTTTACTCTTGACATATTTGTAGAAAGCCTTGGGATTCTCCTTAATCTTACCCGCCAAGGTCTTCTCATGACCCCTTCTCGCTCTCCTAATTTCCTTCTTAAGCTCCTTCCTACATCGCGTATACTCCTCTAAATCCTTAACACCTCCTAGCTCTCTGAACCTTCTGTACGCCTCTCTTTTCTTATTTACCAGGTTCATCACAACCTTCGTGCACCACGGTTCCCGTACCCTACCAACACCCCCCTGTCTCATCGGAACGTTGTCATGCAGAGCTCCAGACAAACATTCCTTGAAAATCCTCCACTTTCCTTCGGCACTTTTCCCCAAGAATGCCTCCTTCCAATTTACCCGTCTAATTTCCTCCCTGATGACACTGTATTTCCCTTTACTCCAGAGAAACACTTTCCTAGCCTGCCTGACCCTATCTCTTTCCAATGCTATCGTGAAGGAGATAGAATTATGATCGCTATCCCCAAGATGCTCACCCACCGAGAGATCCTCCACCTGTCCAGGTTCATTAGCCAGCACCAGATCAAGAACAGCCTCTCCTCTAGTAGGCTTATCCACATACTGTGTCAGGAAACTCTCCTGGACACACCTAACAAACTCCTCTCCATCCAAACCCCTAGCCCTAGGGATATTCCAATCTATGTTTGGGAAATTAAAATCTCCCATCACGACAACTCTGTTATTCCTACATCTCTCCAGGATCTGTTTCCCCATCTGCTCCTCAACATCTCTGTTACTATTGGGCGGCCTATAGAAAACACCCAGCAAAGTTACCGACCCCTTCCTGTTCCTAACCTCCACCCACAGAGATTCCGTAGTCAGTCCCTCCACGGCGTCCACCTTCTCTACAGCCGTGACACTATCCCTGATCAACAGTGCCACTCCCCCCCCTCTCTTGCCTCCCTCCCTGTCCTTCCTGAAACATCTAAAACCCGGCACCTGAAGCACCCAGTCCTGTCCCTGAGACATCCAAGTCTCCGTAATGGCCACCACATCACAATTCGAAGCAGCAATCCACGCTCCAAGCTCATCCACTTTATTCACTACACTCCTGGCATTAAAATAGACACATCTCAGACCTTCAGCCTGAGCACTTCCCTTCTCCCTCACTCGTCTAACCTCCCTCTTACCCTGTCTACATTCCTTATCTATTTGCGAGCTAACCTCCTCGCTCTCAGTCCCCTCATTTCGATTCCCTCCCCCCAACCTTTCTAGTTTAAAGTCTCACCAGTAGCCTTAGCCAACCTTCCCGCCAGGATATTGGTCCCCCTGGGATTCAAGTGCCACCCGTCTTTTTTAAACAGGTCACACCTGCCCCTAAAGAGGTCCCAATGATCCAAGTACCCAAATCCTTGTCCCTTGCTCCAGTCCCTCAGCCACGCATTAATTCTCCACCGATTCCTGTTCTCACTCTCCCGCGGCACAGGCAGCAATCCCGAGATTACTACCTTTGCATTCCTCTTTCTCAGCTGTCTACCCAACTCCCTATATTCTCTTTTCATGACCCCTTCCCTCTTCCTACCGATGTCAGCAGTACCTATATGCATCACGACCTTGGGCTCCTCTCCCTCCCCCTTCAGGATTTCTGGGACTCGACCAGAGACATCCCGGACCCCTGCACCAGGGAGGCAAACCACCATCCGAGAGTCCCGTCTGTGTCCGCAAAAACGCCTATCTGACCCTCTCACCGTAGAGTCCCCAATTAGCACTACCCTCCTTTCCTTACCCCTTTGCACTACTGGGCCAGGCTCAGCTCCAGAGACACTGCCACCGCTGCTTCCCCCAGGTGGGCTGTCCACCCCAGTAGTACTCAGACAGGAGTACTTATTATTAAGGGGCACATCCACCGGGGTGCTCACCATCACCCGAGCTTTCTCCTTCCTCACTGTTACCCAGTTACCCTCCTCCCGTGGTCCCGGTGTGACCACCTGCCGATAGCTCCTGTCAATGACCTCCTCACTATCCCTAACCCGGCGAAGGTCCTCGAGCTGCAATTCCAGTTCCCTAACATGGTCCCTTAGGAACCGCAGCTCAACACACCCAGCACAGATATGGTCGTCCGGGAGGCTAGGAGCCTCCAGGACCTCCCACATCCTACATTGGGAACAACATACTGGCCTGACAGTCATAATTGCCCTTTTAAACACAGGGAAAAAAGTGAATGAAGAATATTCCTCTCTGTTCCAAATTATTTCTACCAAGGTACCCGGAGAAAAGTAACTTATAAATAAAATTTTTTAAAAATAAGAAACTCACCCCTGCTCGCCCTTTCTGCCTAAGCCCGATGAGCCAAAGCCCCTCAGTTCTCACTCAGCTCCGTCTCACTCCGCTGCCCGCTAGATAGTGGGACCTGCCTTTTAAACCTCCTGTGCACTAAAAAAAAACTCAAGAGACCCTTCCCAGTAAACCCCGCGGCCACTGCCGGTTGCGCGCCAAAATTTAAAACTAAATTAAATAAATAAATAACACCCGCGGAAAAGTACTTAAAACTAATTCTTACCCCAAAAATCCTGTCACCAGTCACAGCTCTGCCTTTCTCCACAGCAACAAGAGGACTAACGTCCCAACTAACTGACTTATATAGAACTTTTGACCCTTCCCAGTAAACCCCGCGGCCACTGCCGGTTGCGCGCCAAAATTTAAAACTAAATTAAATAAATAAATAACACCCGCGGAAAAGTACTTAAAACTAATTCTTACCCCAAAAATCCTGTCACCAGTCACAGCTCTGCCTTTCTCCACAGCAACAAGAGGACTAACCTCCCAACTAACTGACTTATATAGAACTTATGGAACACAGCAGCCAAATTCTGCACAGCAAGATCCCACAAACAGAAATTAAGTAGGTGTTCAGGTGATACGTTTTTGCTTGGGAGGTAAGTGTACGCAGGAACTCTGGGACAACACACTACACTTCCCCAAATAGTGCTTTGGGCTCTTTCCATTCACCTGAAAGACAAACAGTTGATAAATAGTTCTCCTTCTGCATTCTCCAAGATAAAACAGGGGATCATTTGTACACTATGACATCATATAACCTTGTCTTCAAATCCGCCAGAGTGATATCAGAAGTTTTCTTGGGACTTGTTGGCTGTATTCAAGGCTCCATTTGAAATTGAGAGGTTTAAGCCAGGCTTCTTTCCCCTTTGATGTTGAGACTGGGTTGGGCGCAGTAAGAAGTCTCACACCACCAGGTTAAAGTCCAACAGGTTTATTTGGAATCACGAGCTTTTGGAGAACTGCTCCTTCATCACGTGAGTGGGAGCAGCGCTCTGAAAGCTCGTGATACCAAATAAACCTGTTGGACTTTAACCTGGTGGTGTGAGACTTCTTACTATTTCCCCTTTATTAGGGATTTCCAACAACAAGGTTATACCCACCTGACCTGCTGCTCGAACTAATCTGTTTCCCTGGCTCTGGGAAACATATGGTGCTCAAGTAAGCACTAGTGCCCAGATTAAAAGCAATTTATGAATATCTCAATGGGTTTTAATTTGGTAACAGTCGGAAGTATAAGTAATCAGGACTGATGGAAGTACCCCTCACCTAGGAGCCCAACAAAACAAAATGGTACAAGTGCCTTCAAATCAACTGAGATTCAATCATTTGCAATGCCAATGTCATAAATATTTCAGAATTGTAATACATTTAAAATGCTTGGATTTATTAGGTTCCTTTGTTTTTCCTAAGATTTAGTGTATTGACTGGTGGCAATACAGAAATTTGTACAGGTTTGTGTTTTATATTGTTATTACCTTAGGATTTATGGCAATTTATTGTTATCTAAATCAGTTCTTGTCGGCAATTGAGTAGATTTTATCTGTCAACTACCAGAACAATTCCTCCTATGCTGATGTTTTCCTTGAAGCTGAATTTGAATGAGGTAAATATGTGAACCAAACCTACGGGACAGGATTTTCCAGCCGCGCTCACCCCAAAACTGCAAAATCCTGTCCGAGGGTCAGTGGACCTTTGCATGGTCCATTCCTCCCCCGGCCTGCTACGATTCCCAAGGTGGGCGGAATGGGAAAAGTCCCCAATAATGTTTTATAATGTAATTTCTCAAAAAAAAGACATCATGACTACAGGTTTCACTATTGACCTACAATTAACACACAATTAACCGGACCGAAGATCACATCGCTAGAAAGCTTGCAAGTATGCTATTCCCGACCAATCCACAGACTGTTTTGTCCTGGAAGGTATTGATTATATTGGATGTTGTTGGAGCTGCATTCATCCAGGCAAGTGGAGAGTACTCCACCACTCCTGATATGTGCTTTGTAGCTGGTGAACAGGCTTCGAATCAGAAGGTGAGTTACTCACTGCAGGAAATCCAACGTCTGACCAGCTATTATAACCACCGTTTTGTCCAGTTAGTTTTTCTGTCAATGGTGACCCAATCATTGACTGGCAGTTCTTTTGATTATTAGCATCAAACAGGTTGTGTCCCTGTGAAGAAGCCAATCCACACATTGTAGATTTTCAATTGGCTTTTGCAATCAGTTTCATAGTCAATGGGAACCCCATTTAAAAAACAATCAAAATAGATGATGGGAGCCAGTGAAATAAAAGTGCCTATGTTTTTAAAGAGGGCAACATATTGAAAAGATAAAGAAAAATAACTTTAAAGTTAATTAAAAATAGAACATCAAGAATGGATGTAAGGAAGACAGGGTGAACTGAATTCAAATTGTATTTGCTTGGTTGGGGAGGTTGCTTGAATAGCATTTTTGGGGGTAATTTCAATCTAACCTGCTGAGCAGAAATAGGCTGGTTTGATCCAGATCCTCATTTCACATCCTGCCCAATGTTATACTCCATTTGAATTCAGGGTTACGACATTAGGGATAGGTTGGTAATGCTGGGCATTGACCGAGATCTAAACTGACATCTCCATAGTTATCTCTGAATTGCCTGCAGCAAGCTACAATTGGCAACTACTTTTGTTACTAAATATGTAGATTACTTCATTGAAATGTAGTCACTGTTATGTAGATAAACCAGGCAGCCAATTTGCACACAGCAGGACATGCAAAGAGCAAATGGGATGACAGATTCAGAATATAGGAACAAGAGCAGCTCCTGGAGCCTGATCGACCATTCAGTTAATCTGTACCTCAGTTTGATTCACCCACTTTTGCTCCATATCCCTTAGATATAGGGCGGCATGGTGGCACAGTGGTTAGTACTGCCTCCTCACAGCGCCAGGGACCCAGGTTCAATTCCAGCCTCGGGTCACTGTCTGTATGGAGTTTGCACATTCTCCCTGTGCCTATGTGGGTTTCCTCCAGGTGCTCTGGTTTCCTCCCACAGTCCAAAGCTGTGCAGGTAAGATTGATTGGCCACGCTCAATTGACCCTAGTGTCAGGATGATTAGCCGAGTAAAAGTGTGGGGTTATGGGAATAGGGCCTGGGTGGGGTTGTGGTTGGTGCAGATTCGATGGGCCAAATGGCCTCCTTCTGCACTGGGAGGAATTCTACAATTCTCTGATATCCTTACCTAACCATTTTATTAAACTCTGTCTTGAAAGTTTCAATTGACCCAGTATGCACAGCATCTTGCAGGAGCAGGCCTCAGATTTCTTCTACCCTTTGAGTGAAAATGTACTCTAGATTTCACTCCTGAATAGCCTAGCTCTAAGTTTAGGATTGTGACCCTGGTACCAGATTCCTTTATTAGAAGAAAGAGTTTCTCCATATTTACCCTAATGAAACCAAAGTTATACATCTTCTCTTCATTGTCTAAGCCTTTAAACCCCGCTTATCATCATTATCATCATCGATTTGAGGATGACGTGTTACTCAGGGTTACAAGTTTCTGTTATGGGTCTTCATGTAACAGAGGTGGTTGATTTTTGACCTACAGGTCTTTAGACACATGGGGCAAGGTATCCCATGAGGTAATGGGATTCAACATTACAGGATTTGCATCCATTTCTTTCCTTCTCTGCCATCATTGTGTCTCATCATTAAGGCACTGGGGCGTGAAGCATGATGCATGATGGACAAGCTGTTGCCACTTTGAGTGGTTGGTAGTAAGCTTCCCCCAGTCTCGAAGGGCAACACTGCCATGCTTCAAGGGGAATTTCAGAGTGTTCTTGAAGCATTATCTTTGTCCTCCCCTGGAGCTTGATGCTCTGGTGTAATGCTAGTGAATCTATGCTCTACCACATCCCTGTGCAAGGCTAACCTATCCTTCCTGAGGATTGGTGTTCAAAATTGAAGGCAATCCTTTATAACTCCTGCCTCTCATCCACACGCTTACCGTGCCTCCCAAGTAAATGTCCCCTGCAACATCAATCTGTATTCTTTCATTCAATTCATTAATATATATCAGTGAAATATTTATCCTTGGGAAATAGCAGTTCTCATACCTGTTAATCAGAGAATCCCAATTCTTTGCCTCCAAATTCAAACCATTTGCCAATTCATGCCACAAAGTTAGTTTTAATTCTGTGTGCTTTAATTTTTGCAAATAATCTTTTGTGTTGTGTAATCTGCTTTTTTTATTCGGAGATGTTATCTATGCAAATAAAGACTCAGATGGTTTACTTAGTTTTGGAGCCTGGCATCTTTGATCATCTGGGCGCAGCAAAGATCAACCAAACTGGGCTTGTCAAAGCATCAGCTGATATTCCTGAAAATCTCCCCTATTGTGCCTGTTCGTAATGCGTTACTATCAACCATTTGCATTTAGCACTTAAATACATTGATTCATATTCCTCGACAATATCATCTTCCTACACTCTGACAGTACTCAGAACGAAAACAAACTCATATATTTTGCACAATGATAAATGCCCTTGTGTTAGAAATGAAGCAACTGTTCTGTTATTTGCCCTCAGTTTCCAATACAACATCAAAACATTTTGTACTGACACGATACTATTCAAAAATATTTTGTTGTATACAGTTGTTACATCATAGTCACTGTCATTTATTCCCCTTTCTTTACCTTTAAATAAAACCTTTTTATTTTACATTCTGTTGTCCAGGAACAGTAGACGCTGGCTCTGAAGAGCATTGTTTGATTTGATTTGATTTCCTATTGTCACATGTATTAGTAGACAGTGAAAAGTATTGTTTCTTGCACACTATACGGTTGAGGACTCTGGGTCTGTACTCGTTGGAGATTAGAAGGATGAGGGGGGATCTTATTGAAACTTACAGGATACTGCGGAGCCTGGATAGAATGGACATGGAGAGAATGTTTCCACTAGTAGGAAAAACTAGAGCCAGAGGGCAAAACCTCAGGCTGAAGGGACAATCCTTTAAAACAGAGATGAGGAAGAATTTCTTCAGCCAGAGAGCGGTGAATCTGTGGAATTCTTTGCTGCAGAAGGCTGTGGAGGCCAGGTCATTGAGTGTCTTTAAGACAGAGATAGATAGGTTCTTGATTAATAAGGGGATCAGGGGTTATGGGGAAAAGGAAAAGGTTATGGGGTATGGGGATGAGAAAAACAAAATCCGCCATGATTGAATGGCGGAGCAGACTCGATGGGCCAAGTGGCCTAATTCTGCTCCTATGTCTTATGGCCATATGGTCTTATACAGCAAAGCATACCATTCATAGAGAAGGAAACGAGAAAGTGCAGAATGTAGTGTTGCAGTCATAGTTAGAGTGTAGAGAAAGATCAACTTAATGCGAGGTAGGCCCATTCAAAAGTCTGATAGCAGCAGGGAAGGAGCTGTTCTTGAGTCAGTTGGTACGTGACCTCAGACTTTTGAATCTTTTCCCCGACGGAAGAAGGTGGAAGAGAGAATGTCCGGGGTGGACGGGGTCCTTAATTATGTGTGATTTGGACAGAGCTGTACGTAGAAGGTTCAGTGTTGTCTTAAACTTTTTTTTATCTGTTGATGCATTTACATGTGAAATGTTCCAACTTATCTCTGAAGAAACTGACTGAACTGCTGTGTATTTCTAACAGTTTATGTAATTCTTTCAGACGATGCTGAACTCCTGTTGATCAAAGCCACTAATATACTAAAATACACGAGAGGAGGCCATTCAAATGTTGTAATATAAAGAGAGGCTTCTATTCACTCACTGATAAAGTAAAGTTTATTTATTAGTCTCAAATAGGCTTACATTAACACTGCAATGAAGTTACTGTGAAAATTCCCTAGTCGTCACACTCCAGCGCCTATTCGGGTACAGTGAGGGAGAATTTAGCATGGCCAATGCCCCTAACCAGCACATTTTTGGACTGTGGGAGGAAGTCGGAGCACCTGGAGGAAACCCACACAGACATGGGGAGAACATGCAGACTCCACACAGACAGTGACCCAAGCTGGGAATCGAACCTGGGTCTCTGGCACTGTGAGGATGCAGTGCTATCCACTGTGCCATCGTGCTGCCCGCAGTCCAGAGGATCCAGTTTCAAATAACTGGCACAGTCTAATGTGTGATGTGATATCTGCCACCAACATTGGTTATGGTATTTGCACTTTGTTTTTGTGGCTCTTTCAGACAGATCTGCTTTGTACACAACAAACAGACAGGTTCCTAGTGAACCTGACCCCACAACAACAGATTGTTTCAAAGTGTTGGAAGCGACATTACTTGTGCATAAAACTCGGACAACACCAGTCCTGTGAGGTAAGGGAAATCCATAGCTGGGGGAGAGGATATTTCTAAGTATGAAAGGCTGAAAGCTCAACTGTGACAGGAAAGCTGACTAGTCTCTAGACAATGCTGCTATCCATCCCCCACAGTCCAATAATATGTAAATATTTCCATTATTGCACCATAAATAAGCTTAAGTTGAATTCTGTTTAATATTAATATTGTACCCCGAAGCCATGCAGAGTTAAAATCATGCAGTAATTGATGGTAATAAATATTAATAAAGCAGTGAGTTGGGTATAGAAGGGAGGGCTGGCTGTCACAAACATATATGATATAGATGTAGATTAAGACCTGATATTAAAGGTACTGTGTTATCTTATTGGGGGATTTTGCAGGTAAGCTTGGGTTCTGAAATCCGGGGGGGGCGGGGGGGGTGCTGACAATGGGGAAATGGTGGAGCCGTTGGCAGGAGACTTGTGGTATCTCTCCCGAGAAATGGTGTCAATGACTAAAAAAAATGGCCATTTACAGGTTTCTCTGGGATTTCTGCCAATCTCCAGTTTAGAACATAGAACATAGAACATTACAGCGCAGTACAGGCCCTTCGGCCCTCAATGTTGCACCGACCTGTGAAACCAATCTAAAGCCCATCTAACCTACACTATTCCAATATCATCCATATGTTTATCCAATGACCCTTTAAATTCCCTTAATGTTGACGAGTCCACTCGTTTTAGGTTACAGGAGAGGATTGGGAGAACCCTATGCAAGACCTTATTATCTAAAGTTACCAGTTAAACACCAGTACCTTCCAAGGATCAAACAGTCTTTGTTACCTTGTTCGTGAGAATGAAATTTCTCCTGCAACCACTTAATTTTGATCACGGGGATCACAAGGTAATCGCAAATGTGCGAGAAAGGGCTAAGGTTTTTAACCTAAGGACTGACAACAACAACTTACATTTAGGTAGTGCCTTTAAAGTAGTAAAATGTCCCGCGGTTTTTCATCAGAACATTGCTGATTAACACCACTGGATTTTTAATCAAGTTGGGAATGCTAGTGTCAAGTCTTCAGCCCGCCAGGTGAAACCGAGTGGACGTGTGGCCAAGCAAGTGGGGCTGCCTCATTTTCAGACAACCTGTGCCATTTGGAAGCTTCCCTCCAAAATATTCCCACCCATCCCTTGTGTTTTCTCTCCCACCTGGCCCTGTCCAACCGGCTCCAACAGACATGGGGTAGAAATGCAGTGACCGTTCAAAAGTCCATTGACTTTGGCAGGACTGGAAAATCCTGTCAGCGAGAGGGGCTGTAAAATTCAACCCATGACTCTCCCTCTTCAGAGGATTGCATGTAGTCCCAGCAGTGGCCATCACTCCCAGTGGTGCTGCTGGAACAAGAGAGTTGCCAGCCATTTGTTTGGTCGGCAGCTTTCAGAGATGGTACATGCTCCCAGATGGGGAAGAACGCCCACCTTGAGCCCAATGGCTGTGGGGTGAGCTGGCCAAGCTGGGCTGGGCTCATATTTGCCCCCAGTGTATAATTCAACCCATTAGGTCAAATGACCAAAAGCTTGGTCAAAGAGGTAGGTTGTAAGAAATCTCTTAATGGAGGAGAGCGAGGTACGGAAGAGAAGGCGTGGATGGAGGGAATTCTGGAGCTTGTGCCCTAGGCAACTGAAGGCATCACCACCAATGTTGGGAGCAATTAAAATGATAATGCACAAAAGACTAGAATTAGAGGAACACAGATATCTCAGAGGAATCGCCCTCTGCTTCTGTAGCCCAATCCAGATTTCTTTCCCACTGCCCCAAGAATTACCTGAGAGCTACTGTCGGTGAGCCAGGTTACCCAACTTTGATCTCTTTGGTCAAGTGAGCTGCCTGTAAAGATGGCACTGGCAACTTGTGCTGAGTCTACTAATGCATTGTGAGGACAATTTTCATCGTGCATTGGCCCTCTTTATTTGGATGAGCATTAGCTTAGGGGAATTTCACAGTAACTTCATTGCAGTGTTAATGTAAGCCTTACTTGTGACTAATAAATAAACTTTTAATTTTTGCATAGTGCCAAATCAGGGCCTGGCTGCAAATCGAGACCGAAGTATGCCTTGCTCGCTGTACTGTTGTTTGGTTCAATAAGGTATGTCAGACAGGTGCATACTATTGTGAAAGTTTCCATTCCCTATTTTGTTGGCTTCAGCAGGAAGTTTGTATGCGTCAATCTTTGGCATAGCTGCCTTGCCAACTCAATTAATCTCCTAGAGTTATTGAAAGATGCTCCAGTGATTGTCGTACAAGTTGATTTAATCTCTGTGGCAGCAGGTGAAGCAATAGACTGGATCTTTGTGGATGAGTAGATAATCACAAGCGCAAATATAAAAGGTCAGTAAACTTCAAAGCTCCAAGGATTAATTTAATGAGGAAGGACTAACCATAAAATCAAGCACAGGCATGATGGACCAAATGGTCATCTTCTATACGCATAGAGAGCCTTTCTAAAAATTACTTGATGTTTGTATGAGGGGCTCCTCAAGAGGGGCGGCATGGTGGCACAGTGGTTAGCACTGCTGCCTCACAGCGCCAGGGACCCGGGTTTGATTATCGCTTGATTCACTGTCTTTGTGGCATCTGCACATTCTCCCCGTGTCTGCGTGGGTTTCCTCCGGGTGCTCCGGTTTCCTCCCACAGTCCGAAAGATGTGCTGGTTAGGTGCATTGGCCATGCTAAATTCTCCCTCAGTGTACCCGAACAGGCGCCGGAGTGTGGCGACGAGGGGATTTTCACAGAACTTCATTGCAGTGTTAATGTAAGCCTACTTGTGACATTCATTATAAAAAAACTTTTCTCTAAAGATAATATTAGGGTGCTGTGGAGGATTTGAACCCCCTCCCAATGATCATCAGCCGTTGCCCATCATCTCACATGATCATTACCCGCACCTCCTTCACTGTACCTTCCTTCCTTGTGCCCTCCCACCAGGCCCCCATTTCCTCTCTCAGTAATCCCTTCCTCACCCTTGCTCTCTGAAGTACTGAGCATCCAACTCCTACCAACTCTCGATCTTTTCTGATTGCTGTGGACCATTCCCAGTGGTTACTGGTTGTAGCCTTTTGCCTAAGGCTTTCCCACCTGACAGCTGGGGGAAAATATTGTAAAAGAAATATGCTCATGAGATCCAGCTGCTAAACTTGGCCGGACCTCCACTTTCGCAGTATTTTCTGACCAGAGATGTGCCCTCTTGCTTCCCATAAAAATTAAGACCAATGTTTTCGGTTTTTCCACAGCTTCAAATTGTTTGAAGGCTGACTATTTATAGAGTCATAGAGGCTTACAGCATGGAAACAGGCCCTTCCGCCCAACTTGTCCTTGCCGCCTTTTTTTTGCTACTAAGCTAGTCTCAATTGCCTGTGTTTGACTCATATCTTTCTATGTATATCTTACCCACGTAACTGTCTAAACGCTTTTTAAAAGACAAAATTGTACCCGTCTTTACTAGTACCTCTGGTAGCTTGTTCCAGACACTCATCATCCTCTGTGTGAAAAAATTGCCCCTCCGAACCCTTTTGTATCTCTCCCCTCTCATCTTAAACCTATGCCCTATAGTTTTAGACTCCCCTACCTTTGGGAAAAGATGTTGACTATCTAGCTGATCTGTGCTCCTCATTATTTTAAAGACCTCTATAAGATCACCCCTAACCCTTCTGCGCTTCAGGGAAAAAAGTCCCAGTCTATCCAGCCTCTCCTTATAACTCGAACCATTAAGTCCCTGTAGCTGTAAGCCTATACTTTAAAGAAATTGTTATCATATCAGATAACTGAATACTCACCTTGAACAAGGAAACTTAGCTGTTCATAAAGAAATGCAATTGTAAATTTACAAAACGGTGATCTATCGGGAAATAGTTTCCAGTCAAGTGCTGTATGAGGGATAATCTCCGCACTGACTCAAAAATCTAATGATCCAAGTTGGGTCAATGTCAGTGATTTCCAAAAATTACCCTGATTCAGTTGATTTAGAATTGAGAATTCTTTTTCCACCTCTTGATTAACCGGCACAAGGTAAGTGGCAAAGAAATGTTTTAACACCTCGAGTGCTGTGGCTCTCAAGAAAACAGGTTTTCTCTTAAATTTTTTGTTCAAAATAAATGTTCATTTCTGAACATTTAAATGTAATCACAGCACCCACACTATCCCCATCTCTCCCATCCACACAAACAAAAACGATGATAACAAAAGCTGCACTTAAATTTTTGAAAAGTCCAAAAAGTCTCTATTAGTCTTGAGTCTTTTGAGATGGGAGTTAGAAACATTGTAAGCCTGGTTACTCTCTTATGGTTCATTGAGCAATTGGAAGTTGGAAGTTCCTGGTGACAGCTCTGTGTGGCTTCCTTATTGCAGCAGCAGGTTTCTGTCTTTGTTCCAGTTAAGATTGGGCCCCTGTTGTGAAGGTCTGGCTTGGTTCATCAAATTGGTAAGTAAATGGCTAGCCCCACTTCCCTGTTAGTGGATTCGAGGTAGGGTACTTCCTTTGCTGCATGGGGTCTTTTCCTGCTTAGATTTTCTTGTCTCCCAAACTGATTGACATGAGGCTGCTCTCAAAGGTATCTTCACAAATGTATCTTACCACTAGCTGGTTTCTGTTCAGTGATAGTACTGGCTTTCCCATTGTCCACACATCAAATGGTCCCTGATGGTGTGAACTTTGACACAGAATGGAGTTTGAATCTTGGCCATTTGTAGCTCCTTGTAATAGAATGGTTTTCCTCACTCACTTTCTGTCCAATTTCATTTTGCAGCCATGAGGCCCCAAACTTCTGTTCTCAGGTCAGGTTCACCAAATAAGGAGATTTTCTGTCACAGCAAATCATATCGTTAAAAATGGTGGTTTGCAGGTGATTGGGGAGGCAGGCTAAAAATGAGTTGGTGCAGTCAACACCAGAACGAATATGCTGCTGCTGGGTGTTGAGGCAGGCTGAACTCAAGGCCTGCCTCTGTGCTCTGACATTGTTTTAGTAAGAACTGTGTGGTGTTTATGAAAAAATGCTTGCTATTTCACTCTCTTTGTTGACATAAGGCTGAGGGTGAGGGTTATCATTACTGGATTATTGCTTCATGACTGATTTCACAATCTTCCATTATCACAGTGGAATATCTTCCATTTCATAGTTTGATTGAGAGTGGCTATAAACTCTTTGAAGTGGGAATATGAATTCTAGTGCTTGTTTTTACAAAAGATTAAACACTGAAATGAAATGTTTGTTTTGTTGAGGGATTATGTAGTTGAAGAATATGAGTGTTTTTTAATAAGCTTGCAGTGGACACGTAGAACTTTATTTTATTTAATCTCAGCATGGCTCTTAAAGTCTGCCCAGGGTGGATACCAGGTGAGTTTGCAGGTGTAATGAATGGCAAAGGATGGTGTAATGGGGGCATGGGTTGGCAATAAATTGGTATGTGTGTTATAGAGGGCCTTAGTTAGCATGGAGGGTATGAGGGACCATGGTGATAGGGCATGAGGCAGCATGGAGTGTATGAGGGGACTGGGTAGAGGGGCGTAGTTTTGAATGGAGGATATGAGGAGTCTTGGAGATGAAAGGATGGCATGCCGTGGCATAGACGGAACACGGGAATGTGTGGAGAGGTGACGTGGTGTGAAGGGTGGAAGGTTGTTTTAAAAAAAAATCTAAGGCAAAATTCTGGTTTACTGAGCAAGGTCTGCCACCAAGCCTGCTTCCACACCTGACAGGCTCTGCTCTCATTCTGTGGTTGTCCGGCCCAACTCCCAGAGAACCCCACCACCCTGGAAAGTAAATCCCAATTTTCAGGGCACTTTCTTTCGAGTTGGGTTTTCAGTGAATTGATAGAAAGTATTTTCCCTTCAGTATCTTTTGTTAAAGTTTTTGTACTGTTCAACATTCCCTGATAGGCTGAGTATTTGATCCTAAGGATCGGATTTTTGTCACGATAGAGGGGCTCTCAGTTGTGGCGAAAATCCTGGAAATGAATGAAATTTCTAGTTCTGCCACCGAACCCAGCATTTCCAATCTTCATGTGCAATTGGTCCAGAGTTCATGCATGTGCAATTTGAAAAGGCAGTTGGCCATTTAAATCACCAGTTGTCTGCACAGATCTCTGATTTTTGAATGTTAGCCGTGTCATTCCTAGAATGCTCAGAGCTGACCAGGTAAGCGGAGGTCTGAACTTGTTGAATTCTTTGGGTCACCCGGGTATCCCTTTGGAGAGGCATGGAACCCTATTGGATAGAGGCAAGGCATCCTTTAGGATGGCTAGAATTAAACATAATGATGCACTTTTTACATATAAATGTTTTGGGAATGTCACCTGCCCTGGAAGTCTCGAGGAGTTAACTCTCTTCACTAGGACTGGAGAAAAAGTCCTATAGTGCCGAGGTGGGCCTTTCAGGCAGTCCTCCTCAGCATTGAACAGTCCCTATGGCCTCATCGGCACTTTTTCTAGGGGCTGCAAGCTGGACTCCAGCATACAACCACCCCCACCGAATGAAAATCCAGCCATTCAGGGAATATTCTTCTGGGTGGAGGGAGAGGAAATATAGGGAGTTGGGTAATTTCGCGACTCTGCGCACCCAGCCTGGGAGCAAAAATCTGGGTCTGCACCACAGTATTGGCAATTGTGCTGAATTTTCCACTGACCTCTCTACCAGTCCGAGTGGATGATCAGTGTCACCTTACAGCTAAAATCAGCAGTTTTCATTTCCTGTAAAATCACCTGGGTAGACAACCGAGCTATTCCCTACTAAAACTATTCACATTGATTATAGGGCTTGTGCTTTGCCAAGAAGACTTTTCTGTCATTGCTTAACCAGTATTGTAACTGACAACATTACTGAGGGTGATTCCATGGGCAGAATTTTATTCATATCATGAGGTCTTGTCTACTGTCTGGAAAGCTGGTGAGAGCCCCGTGTTGCCTCCCTTTAGGAAGGCCCACTGTATTCCTGTCAGGCATTTTAAAGGCAAGCTGTGGGCCTTGAGGTGGAAACTCCGCCTCCAGGAGCTGCAGGCCAATCAGTGGCTCATGTTCATCATTTCTGTCAGCACTACAGGAGGAGTTGCAGGCAATGCAGTCATCAGTGATGGAGGATCGAGGAGGGACCCGGGCCACAGTTGGGTGAGAGTGGGATAGGGGCTGGTTTTCAGTGGGCCCCTCCTTCCTGAGGCCTGGTCTCTCGATCAGGGACTGAGTTCCTGAAAGCAAGAAACTGCACCCTCCTCTACCCCACCGCCACATTGTCCAGAAGCCTTTGGACTTCAAGTGTGGTTAAATACAAGCAACCCTGGAATGAAACCCTTAAGTGGACCTTAATTGCTCACTTAAGTGTATCAATTGATGTTAAGAACATAAGAACATAAGAAATAGGAGCAGGAGTAGGCCATCTAGCCCCTCGAGCCTGCCCCGCCATTCAATAAGATCATGGCTGATCTGACGTGGATCAGTACCACTTACCCGCCTGATCCCCATAACCCTTAATTCCCTTACCGCTCAGGAATCCATCCATCCGCGCTTTAAACATATTGGGGCTGGAAAATTGTCCACAGGCCTTCTTGCCCTCTGGCTGAGGCAGGAAGGCAGCCATACCATCCCACCTGAACGCATCTTGTGGATAGGCAGGGGAGGGCATTAAATGCGGCTCCACATTTCAGTGCCTACACGTGATGACAGTGAGTACTGTTCAAGAAATAGCAGGAGCGAATCATCTTCATTCTGTTATGGAAATTACATGTTGCAAGGCTGCACTTTCTCAAATTTCCATTCCCGCTGAGAGTCCGGGAATAACATGCAATGAAATAAAACTGTAATTTGTGCGAGTGGAAAATTTTATTAAAGTAAGCATCTGGCATAAGAAATAGTGAAAACATGTTTCACTGAGCAAAATTGAATGAGCAAAACATATAAAGACACCAGTATTGGGAGATACTTCTCACTTATCCCAGGGCACTATCCCCAAGACATGTTAAATGTGAAGGTACTGAGAACTATTTGAAGCTAGGTAAAATTCCTTAGCAACTATCCCCATCTCTAACTGCATCTCCTGATACCATTTTGCCTCGGGGGCTTGGGGGGGTGGGGGAACAAGTGCCCACATAAAAATTAATAACAAAAATGTATAATGATGGAAAATAATACACATTTTGGGAACAGATCATGAAATATGTATATTGTATTATTGGTACTCGTGGAATAGGTGATGACTCACTCAATGAATAATTTTCACACTCCATAGTCTATTATGGATTTTCTCGGATATATCCATCCAACATGGCTCTTCTAAATGATCTAGAGGCTTTAATGGATAGTACCACTTATTTAGAGAATTTTCTGAGAAGTATTCAATACGGCATCAAAAGTTGCTCTGTGAATTAATTGCTTCCCAATTCACAATATTTCAATTCAATCAGAGAGATTCCAGTGAATGTCTCTTCTCACAGGCTCTGGAATCTTCTGAGGACAAGTTCAAGTAACTACTTAGCTCAGTACTTCAACACCACCAACTTCACTGTCACAAAAGATTTCAATTCCTGCTCTCAAAATATCTGGACACTAACTTGGCCTAATACTACTGGTGACCTGCCAAATGTAACAAATGTGTATTTATTTAAGAGTAACCACATATGTGCATCTATGTCTTTACTTTCACTTGGTTTGACGTCTCCATTGGTCCCATCAGCTCTCGCGGCCTACCTTGTATTGACTCTGACTTGTCCAGGGCTCTGTGCTGATTGTCAAATCCTTCAGTCTTTTTACCATTCTACTGAAACACCAGCTTCAAACATATCCACAAAATTCCTGTCCTCATCTTCAAAATCCTCTGAGGCCTCATACTTCCTTGCCAAAAAGGTAGTTGTTCCAATCCTATCCTAGGTTGCACCCTCCAGTCTTCCAATATTGGATAACCATGTGCTCTGACTTGCATTACTCCAAGATTGGTGGTAATGCAATGACGTTCCCATACTCTGGATTTGTCTCAAATTATGCTACCCTTTTACTGCCAGTCCCAAGGATGCAATGAGGTGAGGCCTTCTAGTTTTGCTGACAAGGTTTGCACTGCTTGACCATATTTTTGATATCTCCGTCTACGCCAGTCCACCAGACATAGCTCCCTGTGAGCATTTTCATCTTAGAAATTCTTGGATAGCCATTGTGCAGTTCTTGGAGTATTGACTGCTGGCCTGGAAACAGGACAACCTCCCAGGCTCCCCACAAGATGGTGCCATCTTCTATACTCAACGCCTCATATTTGGAGAGATAAAGTTTCAAATCCTCAGTAGGACACACTTGTGGTCCACCACGTAGGACAACATGATATAGATTCGCCAACGTAGGGTCCTTTGGGGACCATGCCTGGATTTTCCTGGTGGATACTGGTGGACTGTCCATGAAGTTCAAAGTCAGGATGACTTCATCCAACTTCGGAAGAGAAGGTAGGCTGGTGGCTAGCTCAAGGCATCCATTTTCCCTTTTTAATCAGACGTTTACTTGGAGTTTAACCTTGTTCAGAGCCACTTTGGGTGTGCCGATGCAATTAAGCAGCATTAATTCCTCATTCTTGGGCTGGTTTATTTGTAAAGCCCTGTCCTGAGGTGGCTTTGCCCTTCAGTCTGGGCAGTACATGTTTTTGCCTGTTTCGGCAGCCTTGTATATGACTACGAGTGTAGCACACGGATGTGGTCACTCCTCACTGTATTGCGGAGAGACTTCCCATCTAATTCTGGAACCTTGCGGCCTCCAACTCCAATCGCCCTTTCTTGGCAGCAAATGGGAGGTGTGCATGTTACCCACTGGGGACTTCGCTCTGCGCTATGGGGGTGGTCCAAGGCAGGGGACGCACCCGCCCCCAAGACCGAAAGCTTCTGTCAGAGATCAATGGACCTTTACATGCTCCACCAAATTTTCTGTCCCACTTGCGATAATTACTGTCGTGGGTGGGACTGGAAAATTTATTCCTCGGTTTAGAAAAGGCACTTCCAGGGAAAAGAGGTTTTTCATTTGGAAAAGGCACTTACAGGGAAAATAAGTTTTTATAAACCTTTGGTTGTGACCAATTGAGGGGGATGAACCAAAGCTCACTCATCCTCACCCAATCGTGACAACATACATTCTACATGTT
This sequence comes from Mustelus asterias, assembly GCF_964213995.1. Taxonomy (NCBI): domain Eukaryota; kingdom Metazoa; phylum Chordata; class Chondrichthyes; order Carcharhiniformes; family Triakidae; genus Mustelus; species Mustelus asterias. The sequence continues at coordinate 52,628,514 of NC_135805.1, forward strand.
TCCTCTATTTTTCCAATGATTTGGAGTAACTGCGAAAACATTGCTGCTATTCATGCTGACAGGATCTTACGGTCTTGTTGATGGCACATCCCGTCATTGATTTCCCACCAGTGAGGGTTGCATTCAACGGGAAACTCCGTTGACAACAGCAGGACCATAAGTTCCTGCCATCAGCGAGCAGCACGCCGCCCCCCGCTGCTGCCAAACACACTGCGGAGACGGAGAAAAATCCCACCCAATACGTCAGATGGTGTCAAGATCCTTTCTCCTCCTTGTCGTGTGTAATTGTCCCCACTGAGATGGAGTGGATGATCTTCCAATGCATGTCCTGACCCAAGTCACACTCACTTCTTTAAAATGATTGCATGCAAACATTCAAATTAGGGACAGGAGTCGGCCATTTGGCCCCTCGGGCCTGTCTGCTATTCAATGGGATCATGGCTGATTTTATTGTGGCCTCAACTCTGCATTGTGCTTACACCTGATAACCTTTGACTCCCTTGTTAGTCAGGAATCTAGTGACCTCTGCCTTAAAAATATTAATTTATTTTGCTTCCCTCGCTCTTTGAGGAAGGGATTTCCAAAAATCGATGCCCCTCTGAGAGAAAAAAATTCTGCTCATCTTTGTCTTAAATGGGAGACTCCTCATTTTTAAACTCTGTCCTCTGGTTCAAACGTCCTTTCAGCATCCACCCTGTCAGGTTCCCCTCAGGATCCTAAGATAAGATCATCCCTTAATCATCTAAACTTCAATGGATACACAAGCCCAGCCTGTCCGACCTTTACTCATGAGATTCCCTTGCTCCATCCACCCACCCATCCCCGCGTTAGTCAGCAAACCTTCTCTGAAATGTTTCTAATGCACTTATATCCTTTATTAAATAAGGAGACCCAAACTTCACAGCACTCTAGATGTGGCCTCCCCAACTGTAGTAAGGCTGCAGTTAGTGGTGCACCCCAAATCAATGCCTCGCGTCACTGAAGACTGTCCCTTGGCAACATTCAGCAGACGGCTCAGAGAGCTCCATTTAGCCACCGTGGAAGCTATTGCCTGGCTTGGTGATTACTGCACACACTTAATTAAAAAAACAGTAGCAAAACATCCCTACTTTTATATTCCATTCCCCTTGCAATGAAAAAACACAGGGTTTCATGAGGTTGAACAAAGTTATTGCTCTGAGAAATGGCAGTGAATAAGAAGCTGCATTTATGTGGGAGTAAAAATTTCAAATTACCAGCACTTCACCACTTTGTGAGAGTTTCCCTTTAACCATCGCAGGCTGAACTGGGATCATGAATTAAGCCGCTGAAAGGTGCTGAGACTTGGCCTTTGGCACTCAAGCACAAATGTTCTATTGTGTGCTGTCACCAACCACCGGGATTAATTTTACAAGACATCTGCTCTTGTCACGGTTGCATTTTGCTGTAAACTTTGGTATATTCTCTGTTACGCGGAAAAAGGAACACGCAAATATTCCAGGACACAGGTGAGAAACACCATACGGTCTAAACCCACCATGAATTGGCTGCCAATGTAAACTGTCTTTGGCCAACATTACCTGCGGTTGGTTTATGGAAATGAATCGTCAACAATCGATTGTCTGGGAATCGGGGCGATGAAGCAAAAGCGACGGAAGGGGAGGATAAAGCAGGAGAGAAATAAAAATAAAAGTTGAACGCAAGTAAAATGCCAAAAACAACACGCGTGTTCCTTTGCACTCTGCAGCAACAATAGAATGCTTAAAGTACTATTGTGTATCTTTGCTGCAATCTACACAAAAAATCAAATAACCTGGAAACCTTTTTAGAAGTGAAAATGATAAAAATCCTATTCTGCTGGTCTGGTTCATGATCAGGGAATTTTCAATCAAATACATGTTCACTATAAAGGTATTCTGTCCATAATTTGCTTCTTAGCACTCACTAACTCCTTGCCCAAGGCATCGGTTAGCACAGCAGCTGCTACTGAGGCCAACCCTGGTTTCCGAGGCAACGGCATGTAGCTCTTCAAACAGCATCCTCTTAGTATTGGCAGCAGGCCTGCATCCTTCTGTTTCTGTACAGAATATGCATATCCAGGGCTATTGCTAATAGTTTAAAGGAGTGCCGCCTTTGGTTGGTCATGATTTCTGGGCGATCCTGGAACAAGGCATATCACAACAAACATTAGCCGCTTGGCCATGGTCGAAGGATTATGGGATTGAGAAGCGTACACTCTTTGGTGATTAGACATTCAGGGTGCTACATGATTGACTGTCTCAGCCTCCCTTTTAAGAGAAGTTTCTGCACATACCAGTGGTTTGTCAAAATTAGGTCAGAGAATCTCTACAGATACAAGAGTATAGACCTTGGCTGACAGATACAGAGCACTTCTGGTACAGTCTGACCTACCTGGCATCCCCCATCTTAGAATCATAGAATCTCTACAGTGCAGAAGAAGTCCACTTGGCCCACAAGCCTGCACCGACAACAATCTCACCCAGGCCTTATCCCCGTAACCTCATGTATTTACCCTACTAAACCCCCTGTTAAGAGGCAATTTAGCATGGCCAATCAACCCAACCCGCACATATTTGACTGTGGGAGGAAATAGGAGGAAACCCAGGTAGACACGGGTAGAATGTACAATCTTCTTACAAACTTGCCCGAGGATTCTCACTGGAAAAGTCACTGGCAACAGTGCTGGGGCAAAATAAAATTGAACAATTAGCATAATGGGTTAAATTAATCTGAATGCATGTGATCAGTATTAGAATCCTTTTTATCAGCTACTGATGCACCTGATTCCCTAGCAAAGTTGCATACCAGTATCACATGGGAATTCTTGATATCCTCCTTGTCTGAACTTCAGGGGATTGCACGCCACTCGACAGACTTATACACCTAATCTGGGCCGACACTTCAGTGCAGTAGAATGGAATTCAATTGGAGTTTGGTCTTGAAGAATCCTGCTTTGGATACCATGAAGTAGGTCTGCAGTACGTTAACATCTCGGGTGGAATTTTCCAGAATATCGGCAAAAGTCGATAGCGGGTGGGAAAAGTGTTGTTGAAGCTGCCGGCACCAACAGTGGCTTTCTCTGTCGAACATAGAGAAAACAACTGCAAGAGGCAGGTCCTTTGATGGCAGGGTGGGCTCTGATTGAACCAGCCCCTCCAATTGATGCACCAATCTTTTGAAGATTGGTGCATCAATTTTAAAGGTCGCCTTAGTGAAATTAAACAGAAATGCCCCACCCACCCATGCATCCCCCCACCCCCCAATGCACCCCACCAGGCACCGCCCCCTGGCACTGTCCCTTGTCACCTCCCAGCTAGTTACTGGGCATGACCTCTCCCCGCTGAGCGATCGGTCGCTTTAGTCTGTCCTCATGCCAACATGAATGGACTTTCTTCTGGGGTGGGGAGGTAATTCAGGAGGCCTGATAATGCTATGCTAATGCCTGGAAATGATGCTCCCACAATGAACATCAGGGAACTTGTTACGTCACTGGCGATGGGAGAGAACAATCCCATCATGCTCTTATAGTGGCGTGCAACATGATTTGGACATCTCGAGAGATTTCCCTCTCCCGTATTGGTTAGATGACTTATTTTGGGGGTTTCAGAAAATTGTAAAATATCACCTCATCATTATTCCTCTCACGAATAGCGGGGAGGCATTGTTTTTACATTTAAATAAATTCCAGGATTGCACATGAAGCATAAAATCAATTAATAGCTGTAACAATATGGAGAAGTTGTTTCTGCTTTGATTAATTCCTTTATCTTTAGTGGCGCTTTACCTTTTACTCACACCAGCAACAGAGAAAGCTTTCATTTAAATGAACAATTAATGAAAACGAAACTATCCCAGGTGTTGAAAGAAGGGAAACCCCTTCGAGATAAAAGATCTGTTTCTAGGGAATATTCACAGGTTGTGTGTAACAATAATTCCTGTTGTGAACTCACATTCCCTAAGGACACATTGGAAATGTCAGATCACTAAATGTTGGCAACAAGCTCACGTGGCTCCCTTTAAAATTTGGCATTCTTGCATCTATCATGATGGGTGCAAGTTGAAAACTTTTGACAGCATGTCTCTTTTTTCAACAATACTCAAAAATTGGGGTGTTTTGGGAAGGTGTACCAGAGAGTGGAATTTAGGTGATGAGTTGCAAAGCTGGGGTAAACCTGTCCTTGGCCATTTGGGGGACATCCAGTCACATTTTAGGCCCATTGTGCAGCTTTGGAGCTGCTGTTGGACTCCCATCCTTGGTGGTGTTGGTTGAGCGGTGGCCAAAGAACAAAGAACAAAGAACAATACAGCACAGGAACAGGCCCTTCGGCCCTCCAAGCCCACGCCGCTCCGTGGTCCAAACTAGACCATTCTTTTGTATCCCTCCATTCCCACTCCGTTCATATGGCTGTCTGGATAAGTCTTAAACGTTCCCAGTGTGTCCGCCTCCACCACCTTGCCTGGCAGCGCATTCCAGGCCCCCACCACCCTCTGTGTAAAATATGTCCTTCTGATATCTGTGTTAAACCTCCCCCCCTTCACCTTGAACCTATGACCCCTTGTGAACGTCACCACCGACCTGGGGAAAAGCTTCCCACCGTTCACCCCATCTATGCCTTTCATAATTTTATACACCTCTATTAAGTCTCCCCTCATCCTCCGTCTTTCCAGGGAGAACAACCCCAGTTTACCCAATCTCTCCTCATAACTAAGCCCCTCCATACCAGGTAACATCCTGGTAAACCTCCTCTGTACTCTCTCCAAAGCCTCCATGTCCTTCTGGTAGCGTGGCGACCAGAACTGGACGCAGTATTCCAGATGCGGCCGAACCAACGTTCTATACATCTGCAACATCAGACCCCAACTTTTATACTCTATGCCCCGTCCTATAAAGGCAAGCATGCCATATGCCTTCTTCACCACCTTCTCCACCTGTGACGTCACTTTCAAGGATCTGTGGACTTGCACACCCAGGTCCCTCTGCGTATCTACACCCTTTATGGTTCTGCCACTTATCATATAGCTCCTCCCTACATTATTTCTACCAAAATGCATCACTTCGCATTTATCAGGATTGAACTCCATCTGCCATTTCTTTGCCCAAATTTCCAGCCTATCTATATCCTTCTGTAGCTTCTGACAATGCTCCTCACTATCTGCAAGTCCTGCCAATTTTGTGTCGTCCGCAAGCTTACTGATCACTCCAGTTACACCTTCTTCCAGATCATTTATATAAATCACAAACAGCAGAGGTCCCAATGCAGAGCCCTGCGGAACACCACTAGTCACAGGCCTCCAGCCGGAAAAAGACCCTTCCACTACCACCCTCTGTCTTCTGTGACCAAGCCAGTTCTCCACCCATCTAGCCACCTCCCCCTTTATCCCATGAGATCCAACCTTTTTCACCAGCCTACCATGAGGGATTTTGTCAAACGCTTTACTAAAGTCCATATAGACGACATCCACGGCCCTTCCCTCGTCAACCATTCTGGTCACTTCTTCAAAAAACTCCACCAGGTTAGTGAGGCATGACCTCCCTCTCACAAAACCATGCTGACTATCGTTAATGAGTTTATTCCTTTCTAAATGCGCATACATCCTATCTCTAAGAATCTTCTCCAACAACTTCCCCACCACGGACGTCAAGCTCACCGGCCTATAATTACCCGGGTTATCCTTCCTACCCTTCTTAAATAACGGGACCACATTAGCTATCCTCCAATTCTCTGGGATCTCACCTGCGTCCAGTGACGAGACAAAGATTTGCGTCAGAGGCCCAGCGATTTCATCTCTCGTCTCCCTGAGCAGCCTTGGATAGATTCCATCAGGCCCTGGGGATTTGTCAGTCTTTAAATTCTCTAACAAACCTAACACTTCCTCCTTTGTAATGGAGATTTTCTCCAACGGTTCAACACTCCCCTCCGAGACACTCCCAGTCAACACATCCTTCTCCTTTGTGAATACCGACGCAAAGTATTCATTTAGGATCTCCCCTACTTCTTTGGGCTCCAAGCATAATTCCCCACTTTTGTCCCTGAGAGGTCCGATTTTTTCCCTGACAATCCCAGCCAATGCTGGGACTGCACCAAACAGAGGGCACAATGATGGGCACCACCCTTGGGGCAAGGTGATTGGCATTGGAGGTTGCTGTGGCTAGTCATCAGGCCCTGGTGAAAAGGAGAAGGTGCCTGGTGAAGGTACAGGGATGCTGCCACAGGGGCAGCCATTGTTGCTGCGGGCCCTTCCATTGGGCAGAGTACCCACTTAGGAGGTCGCCTGCCAAGCCTCCAGGTGGAAGACCCAACTATTGGTAAAATGTTAATGGTGGCAAGAAAAGGCCTTGCATTGACTACTTAATTGGCTCCAAGAGCAGGTCAGAGGCTGGGAATATTTCAGAGAATAATTCATCTCCTGGCTCCCCAAAGCTTGTCCACAAGGCACAAGTCAGGAATGTGATGGAATACTCTCCACTTGCCTGAATGAGTGCAGCTCCAACAACTCTCAAAAAACTTGACACCATCCAAGTCAAGCAGACTGTTTGATTGGCACCACATCAAGTACCAACACACAAGTGGCAGCAGTATGTTTCATCTACACAATGCACTGCAGCAACTCACCAAAGCTCCTTCAACAGCACCTTCCAAATCCTTGACCTTCCACCACATAGAAGGAGAAAGGCAGCAGATGCATGGGAACACCAACACTTGTAAGTTCACCTCCAACTCGTACATCATTCTGACTTGGAAATATTTTGTCGTTGCTTTATATTTGCTGAGTCAAAATCCTGGAATACAGCACTGTGAGAGCCCCATACGGTATGGATTGTAGCAGGTCCAGAAAGCAGCTCACCACTACCTTCTCAAGGGCAATTAGGAATGGGCAACAATACCCATGTCCTGTGAAAGAATAAATAAAAGTTTAGAGGCACAATTAGCTTCTCAGCAAGAGAGCAGTCCTCTATCTTTCCCGCCATTGGCAAAATACCATGGGAGTGGGAAAGGAATCAACAATCCCCTGCCTACCCTGCCATTTCACAAGCCCCACCTCACTGCGGGTCTGGGTTGCTCTAGTTCTGGAACAGAGAAAAACAATTGATCTTAACATGGGTAATAAAGGTCCAGTTTTCAGAGTCACAAGTTTTGTTGTTAATTTGGAATTTCGTAAATATATTTAGAATATTTTTTTCTTTCCATTTTAGCATATACTTCCTGGTCCTTGGTAAGAATCTCTATGTGACTAGCCAGCAGAGAGGGGCTTCTCTAATGACTCTATCAGGGTTATGTTAAAGTAACCTCTTACCTGTTGAGGAGTAACAATATGAGAAAAGGTCAAACTTATATATTTCTCTCCCATAACATGAAAAAGCTCTGAATCTTCACTCACTTACATGTGAAATTCTGAATGGGAAACCATGTCAGATCACCGGTTATTTTAAATATTAATAAAAAAATTTCTAGATGGCTTATGAAAATTGTAATTATTTTCTCAAATTTGTTTTGTATGGAGATCCAAATAAATAGATATCCATGCACATCTACATTACAATCTCATCACATATTACTAATTCTTAGGAAGGGAGATATCTGTATATTTACAGATGTACTTCACTCGTTGCTTGTCAAAACTGTTGGTGCAAAATGTCTGGGATGGGATATTTTGTGTGGGGTGCATAATGTAATCTGAATGCAGAGCGCCATGTATAGTAACCCTGAGCCTGCTCTAGAACAAAGCCCCACTGAGATTTGTGTCTCTGCGCTGGTGGAGGGTGTGGGTGAGCGTTGTGATGGGTCTTCAACTGCGCTCTCCTCTGGTTCCTCATCCGAGATGTCCTTGGGGCTGGAGCTGAGGGCCTGGCTTGCGGATACCCTCAGGTGATTTCCAGAAGTGCCTACGAGAGAAAAAAGAGGTAATTAGCGCATGGCAGGTGACTTTAAAAAAGGACAAAGCGCTCACAGTGTGGTTGTCCGAGGTGCACTAGGGTGTATGCTGCTGACCTCAGCATCGCCGCAGGCATGGTCAATGTTATGCTGCTGACCTCAGCATCGCCGCAGGCATGGTCAATGTTATGCTCCTGACCTCAGCATCGCCGCAGGCATGGTCAATGTTATGCTGCTGACCTCAGCATCGCCGCAGGCATGGTCAATGTTATGCTCCTGACCTCAGCATCGCCGCAGGCATGGTCAATGTTATGCTCCTGACCTCAGCATCGCCGCAGGCATGGTCAATATCCTCTCCAGCCAACTTGATAGCTTGATTCTCAAACTCCGTGACCTTGATGTCGGGCACTCCCGATCTGGTCTGGAACATCTCCCTTTTATTGTGTGCCAGCTTGTCCTAAATAAAAACAGGCCGATGATTCCTGGCCTGTGCAGGTGGTGAATGGAACCATGGACAGAATGGTCCATGATCTCCAGAAGATATGAGGCCAGATGGAGATGTGAGGGTGTGTGTGAGTGCTGATGTCCCTTGAGCTGGCTGTGAGTGAGATCCCTGGGATTGTGTGATGGTCTTGTGAATGTGTGTGTTGAGAGCGATGAGGTGGTTTACTTACTCTGGTGGGATGGATGCGATCATTTATCCTCTTCCTGCACTGGGTACTTGACTGGTACAGGACCGCATTGGCACTGACCACTGCTGCCATTGCTGCCTCTGCTTCCGAAACTGGATTGGTTGCCTTCTGCAGTAAGAGTGGGGGGTAGAGGACATCACAGCGGGCCTCAAATGTATCCAGCAGGCATTTCAATGAGGCATCACTGAATTTGGGGGCTGTTGTCTTCTTGAGTTTTGGGGTCATGTCTTCAGTGGAGAAGTCCTGGGGTTCTGACATTGAGAAGTCTGTGTGCAACTGCACTTTAACTATGGCAGCAGGAGTGAGGAAGTGGGAGCTGATGGCAGGGCGGGCAAATCAGATGGCACCCGCCAGCATGTTTCATGCGCATGCATAATTAATGAGGCAGGGAGCGGATGACAGGGCATGAAAACCTGCTGTTGCGGCTGGTGGGTAAAATGCCATTCCTCACCTCTGCTCCCACGCTTGTTGCAATGGGAGGAAAATCCCTCTCTGGAACCATATAACACATTTGTCTGCAATCATTGCACATTAAATGTATTAATTCTTTCAAATATTTTTATCTTTAATGCAGAGTTAGAACAGATTCATATTTTCATTGAGGGATCAAATTTAGGGGCAGCACAGTGGCACAGTGGTTAGCACTGCTGCCTCACAGTGCCAGGGATCCGTGTTCGATTCCTGAATTGGGTCACTGTCTGCACGGTCTGCACGTTCTCCCCGTGTCTGCATGGGTTTCCTCCAGGTGCTCCGGTTTCCTCCCACAGTCTGAAAGACGTGCTGGTTAGGTGCATTGGCCATGCTAAATTCTCCCTTAGTGTACCCGAACAGGCACCGGAGTGTGGCAACTAGGGGATTTTCACACTAATTTCATTGCCGTGTTAATGTAAGCCTACTTGTGACACTAATAAATAAACTTTAAAACTTTAGCTCAGAACATTTCAACTCTGGAAGTCTTTGTTGGCCGGTCAGGGTAGGTTGCGGGCAGTGCCAATCGAACCCAGATCAGCTGTACCAGGGCCAAGTGGGGCAATACTCTTTGAGTGTGCCGGTAGTACCAGATGGTTATGCTATGAGAGCTAATGGGCCTGAGCTGCGTGTGACAGTGAGGCTCAAGGTTTTAGATTGACAGCCCTGTTCAAGATCAGAAATTGGTATGTCAAAATAATTTTAATGAGATTAACTCACAGTGCATACAATAACAAATTCCAGCTTCATTAACCAGTCTCAGCCACAACTTTATATTATGAGGGATGGTTTATAATAGGTAAAAATGCTCATTAGTGCATAACTTTATAATGAGGGCACACACTAATAAACATACCTCACACAAAAATCATTATAGTGGCACAAATGGAGAAGTACAATACGCCTTTCACTGTTAGAACCGCGATTTAGATAAGGTAGAGATTCTTCTTTCTTCAGAAGGGTCCTGCATAACATAATCCTGGATTTGGGCAATTTTCAATCATAATGAATGCAAATTCATAGCACACACTTTCCATAATTTTCTTCAAGTTGACACTAAAAAGGCAGTTTCTCAGAGAAGCCGCAGCATCTAATGTAAGTGATTTTTCTGCCATTGGCAGTATAAGGCAAATTGTTTGCAGCGCAGTGAAGGAATGGTTTAGTGTAAAGGGTAGATTTTACAAATCAACATGCCTGCAGCACAGCTTCATGTGACTGGAGTGAAAATCATCTGCAGTGCGCTGACTACTGTGCTAAAAAATCCTGATCCGCACTTCTGCCACACAAAACTCTGCAGGGCACGGTGCTAATTCCTGAAACCTTGTCCCACGTATCTTACTCATGCATATATTTGACATGCAGGATTCTTGACACTGAAGCCTAAAGTGGAAAAGTTCTTTATTCGTGAATATGACATTTGTCACCCTAATGAGCACAAAGAAAGATGATGAGAATGGCAATTTGTAACAGTTGTCAACCCATCTTCTCCACCATGTCCATAGCTGAACAGAGCAGTGTTGCTTCCCAACATGAATGAAAGGGGAAAATACTCCTTTCAGACCTATCCTTTTTCCCATTCTCTCACTGATTTTGGTTGAAGCTGATGGTATTAAATGTGTCTCCTAAGGATGTCACTTTGACAGTTTGTATAAAATGATTGGCCATTGTAACCTTATTAAATTGAAGAGTCTCCAAAAACAAACAGAAGAGAACTTTCCATCTTTGGTGGTGAATCATCAGTTGCCAACTACGCTGACAGAGAGACGATTAACTGATATATAACATGTACAGATATGGAAAAGATCATAGTGGTCTGTCGACTGATTTCAAAGTGGAAACAAAAACACATTCTGTGGTGATCTTGACTTCAGTAGACCTCAGATTTAATGCAAACATATTGAGATGAAAAATGTTAGATGATTCAGTAGTAATTGTGCCTGTTTTGCCCTTTTGTCTTTGCAAATTCACTTTGAATGGAAATAGGGGAGGCTGAATTTTAGCATCAATGAGATGCGAGGCATAGAGGCCTTTGTATGTCCTAAAAGTCGATGGATGGTATCAAACTGTTTACAATGGGCAAAGTGCAGACAGTACCTAAACAGCCCGTGCTTGGATAACACAAAACATGGTGCTCAAAATCAGATGTCATTCCTTGATTGGACAGCAATTCCTTGATGTGATTCCTTGATTGAGCGGCACGGTAGCACAGTGGTTAGCACTGCTGCTTCACAGCTCCAGGGTCCTGGGTTCGATTCCCGGCTCGGGTCACTGTCTGTGTGGAGTTTGTACACTCTCCTCGTGTCTGCATGGGTTTCCTCCGGGTGCTCCGGTTTCCTCCCACAGTCCAAAGATGTGTGGGTTAGGTTGATTGGCCAGGTTAAAAATTGCCCCTTAGAGTCCTGAGATGCGTAGGTTAGAGGGATTAGCGGGTAAATATGTGGGGGTAGGGCCTGGGTGGGATTGTGGTCGGTGCAGACTCGATGGGCCGAATGGCCTCTTTCTGCACTGTAGGGTTTCTATGATTTCTATGATAACCTTTGCTAAATATTCCTCCAGTCTGCTAAAAATTATGCTGACAACCAATTTAAGATTGCCAGTCGGGCTTGCAGTGTGGCATATTTGTCTGTACTTGTAGCTACATATGTTAATACACAGGGCCCTGTACTTTGCAGACAGAAAGAACAGGTATGCACATTGCACCTGTTTCAGCTAAACAAAGTAAGTGATAGCCATTCACTGGCTGAGTCCACAGGCCAATAAAATGACTAATCAGAGAACAAGCTGCCTGGTTTAAACTTCAAACAATGCCTGTCAATCACCATCAACTGATGCATTCTCCATGACAATACTTACCAACCAATCAACAATCTTTCTCCTAAAGTATTAGGCTGCTGTTTCCCCTGACATTGGTATTCTTGTGATTGTCCTGATGAGTGCAAGACAAAAAGCTTGGGCAAAATGCCATTTTTCAGCAATACTCAAGTTCTGTACTAGCAAGCAACTATTTAGTACTTATATTGTGACATATTGGTTAAAATAAATATATTTTTCCAAACCCCTTTCAAACAATGGGAGGGATGGGGGGGGGGGGGTCATTAAAATATCTTTTAACGATGCAATCAAAACTTTCCCAGCATCAAATTGTAAAATATGTGACAATAAACATGATTTCAGATAAGCATAATTAGCTTTATGTTAAATGATAAATCTCAATGCAGTACAAAATCAATATTCTTTCTTGGTGCAGTTTTAAGGAGTTTTTTTTCTGTTGGATAAGGTTGCCATCAGAAGAATGATTTGGTGGTTTCATGATTGTTACTGTGACAGGTTGGGTGGGATTTTAGGGTCTCGCTTGAGGGAGACTGGGTGAGATGGGTGAGATCCTACACAAATATTTCTCATTAGGGTTTATTGTAGAGAAAGGCATGGATGTTAGGGAACTTGGGGAAATAATAGTGATGGCTTGAGGAGTGTACATATTACAGAGAAGGAGGTGCTGGAAGTCTTAAAGCGCATCAAGGTAGATTAATCCCAAGGACCTGGTGAAGTGTATCTCAGGACATTGTGGGAGGCTAAAGAGGAAATTGCTTGTCCCCTAGCAGAAATATTTGAATCAACGACAGCCACAGGTGAGGTGCCTAAAGATTGGAGGGTGGCAAATGTTGTGCCTTTGTTTAAGAAGGGTTGCAGGGTAAAGCCTGGGAACTACAGGCTGGTGAGCTTAACGTCTGTAGTTGGTAAGTTGTTAGAAGGTATTCTGAGAGACAGGATCTACAGGCATTTAGAGAGGCAATGACTGATTAGGGACATGAGGTTAAATCTCATGGGATCCAGGGTGAGATAACCAATTGGATACAAAATTGGCTTGACGACAGAAGACAGATGGTGGTTGTAGAGGGTTGCTTTTCAAACTGGAGGTCTGTGACCAGCGGTGTGCCTCAGGGATCGGTGCTGGGTCCACTGTTATTTGTCATTTATATTAATGATTTGGATGAGAATTTAGGAGGCATGGTTAGTAAGTTTGCAGATAACACCAAGATTGGTGGCATAGTGGACAATGAAGAAGATTATCTAGGATTGCAATGAGATCTTGATCAATTGGGCCAGTGGGCTGATGAATGGTAGATGGAGTTTAATTTAGATAAATGTGAGGTGATGCATTTTGATCGATCGAACCAGAGCAGGACTTACTCAGTTAATGATAGAGTGTTGGGAAGAGTTACAGAACAAAGAGATCTAGGGGTACATGTTCATAGCTCCTTGAAAGTGGAGTCACAGATGGACAGAGTGGTGAAGAAGGCATTCAGCATGCTTGGTTTCATTGATCAGAACATTGAATACAGGAGTTGGGACGTCGTGTTGGAGTTGTACAAGACATTGGTAAGGCCATACTTGGAATACTGTGTGCAATTCTGCTCACCCTATTACAGAAAGAATATTATTAAACTAGAAAGAGTGCAGAAAAGATTTATTAGGATGCTACCGGGACTTGATGGTTTGAGTTATAAGAAGAGGCTGGATAGATGGGGACTTTTGTCCCAGGAGCGTAGGAGGCTTAGGAGTGATCCATTAGAGGTCTATAAAATAATGAGGGGCATAAATAAGGTAGATAGTCAACATCTTTTTCCAAAGGTAGGGGAGTCTAAAGCTAGAGGGCATAGGTTTAAAGTTAGAGGGGAGAGATACAAAAGGGTCCAGAGGGGCAATTCTTTCACACAGAGGTTTGTGAGTGTCTGGAACAAGCTGCCAGAGATAGTGGTAGAGGCGGGTACAATTTTGTCTTTTAAAAAGCATTTAGACAGTTACATGGGTAAGATGGATATAGAGGGATATGGGCCAAACGTGGATAATTGGGACTAGCTTAGTGGTAAAAACTGGGCAGCATGGACAAATTGGGTCAAAGGGCCTGTTTCCATGCTGTAAACCTCTATGACTCTATGACTGTAGATCAACAGATATTTCCATTGTCCGCCCCTCACCTGCTCTGATTCCATGGTGAGTGGGGTGGTAGAATTCCGGCATTTGTGTTTGTTGTGTGAGAGTTTTGTGGAGTTTGTCATCGATCTCTGAAATTTACACAAATTTGGATTGATTTGCATATTTCACTTTTTTCCAGTTGGACTGTATATCACTCTCACCGGGTAGTCTAGATAAGTGCTTTGAACTGTTGGACCATAGTGTTACATCAATAAACTACAATTGCACAAGTGAAACAACAGTGTTACAAACTCCACAGACTTAGTGGTATAATTGGGGATTAGCCCAGTAATCCGTAGTTCTTGTGTCTACTGGGAATAAATGCCTGAACCTAGTTTATGTCAGCCATGATTCAAAGTCAAATAGATTCAGAATTTGGACAGAGTTAATTTAAAACTATAGAAACATCCTCATTACAAAGATATGAGACCAGCAGAGATAATGATATTGGTCCAAATCTTCAGGTTAGTGTTGAAACTGCTGTGTCCGATACCTATTAGTCAGAAAACTGCCTACCTGGATACATTTAAAAAGGTTAGGTTTCCAATCCACAATGCAGAAGAAATTCTTCAGTGCAGAAATCCACACTGTTATGATTCCAGTTAGGAGAATACTGGACAAGTCAGATCTGGCTTGATTGACCACAATCATGGAAAGAATATACATATAGAAGAACCAAATGTAAGGAAAGTGGCAGCAGGACTGCAAGATTAAATTGAAAAACCAAAAGTACCTTTCCCGAACAAACAAAATTGAACAATTCAAACACAAGCAATAATGACTAAATAGGTCCACTGAGCAAATAAGATCGTGATTTTGAATGATATGACCTTCTACCGTAAACTAAATCCAACAAGTTTAGCCACTACAGAACCTTAACTGGACCAGGTACATAGATACAGTGGCTATAAGAGCAGGTAAAAGGCTAGGAATTCTACAGTGAGTAATTTACCTTCTGACTCATTCAATCATAGAATCCTACAGTGCAGAAGTTGGCCATTCAGTCCATCAAATCTGCATCGACTACTATCCCACCCAGGCCCAGTCCCCATAACCCCATGTATTTATCCTAGCTAGTGCCCCTGACACTAAGGGGCAATTTAACATTGCCAATCCACCTAACCCGCACATCTTTGGACTCTCTGAAGCCTGCTCACAATCCACAAGACATAGGTCAGGATTGTGATGGAATATTCTCCACTTGCAGCTCCAACAACACTCAATCCAATCTAGGACAAAGGAGCTCACTCAGATGGCATATATCTGCCACATTAAACATGCATTCCCTCCACCACTGGTACACAATGGCAACAGTGTGTACTATTTCCAACTTGCACTGCTGTAACTCATCAAAATCCTTCAACAGCATCTTTGATATTGGTGGCCCTACCACCTAGAAAAATAAAGGCAGATGGGATCACCATATGTAAATTATTCTCAAAGTCACATATCATACTAACTTGGAATTATATTGTCATTCTTTCACTGTCACTGGGTCAATGTCCTGGAACTTGCTCCCTAACAATACTCTGAGTGTACTTACCTCAGATGGACTGCAGCAGTTCAAAACCTCCTCAAGGGCAATAAAGAAAGGGAAATAAATACCGGATGCCCACATCCAATGAACAAATGATAATTAAAAAAAATATTTTGAAGGGCCTTTGGAAAAATGTGACATCTGAAGACAGAGTAAAATTTGATTTAGTGGGAGACAGGTTTGTTATACCTGAAGCCATAACTGTGCCATAATTCCATCACTTTTAATGTGAAAAGAAATGAACTGTGATGCAGAAGACTCAGTTTACAACTGTGTTGGAGATAAACATTAGTGAAGGAGGTTGTGAGTGCTGAAGGCATGAGATTTATTTTCAAGGGAATTTGGGACTATGCCCCCGAACTCTGTAACATTTAATTGGTGCACTTTTGATATTTTGCTGATCACAGTAGTTCTTTTTAAAAAACAAAAAATCATTTACTCTGTAGGGACCACAAATACATTTAATATTAGTAAATCTCACGTATTTAGACTAGTAAGTTGGATAATATGTTGCTTTGTAAGGACTCAAAACGTAATACATAATGCATTATTCTAGTGCTCAGGAATAGCTGTGTCCCTTTAAGCTCACAAAGTTTGATGCTATTGAGTGAATACTGGGTAAGGTCAACATTAATCATTCCTCAGGCTACAGATCAAAAAGCTGCTTACAGACATTGGAGCTTCTATGTCAATTAAAGGATTTTCTATTGCCGGGGATATTTTCGGTCTTTTATTTTAAATGAACACTGATCGTTCATTTTAACTGTTATTTTTACGATGAATTGGTAAAAAAGTTCTGTTTTCAGTGCATGCCTTTTCCATTATAACGGTTAATCTCCCAAATGAGGTAATCCGGGAGTCAGAAGATAGTTCTAAAAGAAAATATAAAATGAAAGTTGTTCAAGGGATCTTAACACAGGTTTCCATTTTAGTTCCTTTTATCAGTAATTTAATTCTTCTTACTGTTAGGTTTGATGTCTAATTATGGATTGTAAAGAGACCACGAGGTAAAAGTCGGTGTAAAACAAACAGGAACGGTTTATTCACATTCGCTGGAATTCTATTACTGCGCCTGCCACGGGAATTGGAGCGGGCGAGGGGCGGACAACAGGAAGGTCCAGGGTGGAGTTTGTGCCCTGGGTCACCTGACCCACGCTCTTAAAGGGGCATATGCCTAACTATATACATGACACTTACATCATTATATTACGTGTAGGGCAGTCGCGCAGGCCTTGCTGCTCAACAGATCTATGTCGATTAATTTGTGAAATGAAATTTTTCACAATAAGAATCTATAATAATTTAAACTAACTCATCCATTTGATAGTACTGTCTTTTGCACATCTAAACACTTCTGGAATTGAGAGGTAGAAGTGAATTATTTGGATTCAGGATATGCCGCTTAACTGTTTTATCATAGAGTCCCTACAGTACAAAAGGAGGCCACTTGGCCCATCAAGTTTGTACCGACCACAATCCCATCCAAGCTCTATTCCCATAACCCCATGCATTTGCCTGCTAATCCCCCTGACACTAGGGTCAATGTAGCATGGCCAATCAACCTAACCTGCACATCTTTTGACTGTGAGAGGAAACCAGAACACCCAGAGGAAACCCACGCAGACATGGGGAGAATGTGCAAACTTCACACAGAACATGACTGAGGCCAGAATTGCACGTGGGACCCTGGCGTTGTGAGACAGCAGTGCTGACCGCTGTGCCACCGTGTCTTTTAGATAATTTCAAGCAAGGGTGTTGATATAATTGAAATTAGAAAAGAGTTCTAAAGGAAGATTGCGCTCGACTTGTCTTTTCCTTTTAAAACAGCTGATCAACCTGCCTTGCGTTTCCAAATCTTAAAATGCATGATACTGAAAATGACACAATAATAATGGACGAGCATTCTTAAATATTCCTCACTTGTAATATTTCCAAAAATGGAACATCGCCATTAAAAACGAACAGCACACTGAACTAATTTGATGGTGATTTCACAATTGCAGGGATGGTGGTAGGGAGGTCCATTGGAGTGGGGCACACGACTGCCGAATACTACAGTGATCAGCTGAGAACAATTGTGTTCCACGGTTGTGAATTAGAAGTTCTACTGTCGGAGATTCTAGAGTGGAATGTGGTAATAAAGAACACTGCCCTGGTGGCATGTGGACATAGGTAATGTCGCAGCACACTTAATTTAACAGGGGAGAATTGGCGATGAGCAGACACACACACTGGAAACTCGTGCCGCACGTTTAAGATGCAATATTGTGCATTGGCTGCTGAGTCGGTCATGCTCTGGGCTCTGATGGACACTGCTTATCAGCCTTTATGAATAGAACCATCCACCAGCTCTCTCTGAAAAGAGAACACAGCTTCAAGTGCAGTTGAAGAAATGAGAGTTCTGATCTCTTTGGCCAGGGTTGTCATAAATACCTGCCTCGGAGCAGAACTCTGCGTGGATTCCATTTCATGACACAAATGGGATTTGCCATGAAAAAAAATATTATTTTCATATTTTATACCCTGCTTTTGCCTTGGGGAGTTGAACCAGAATGAAGAAGATGGGGCCTGAATTAATGTGGCACCAGTTAAACTTTTTTATTATTTTAAAGGCAGTTTGGGGTAAAAATTTCACTTCTGAAGTCTATTAAAATTAATGGACAGGAAAACATGAGTTGGCAGCCCCATGATCGGTGCTGATAGTGTACGTTGGAAGCATAGGGGCAGAATTGTTCCTCTTTGTCAATACTCCAGTGTACAATCTCAACCTGAACGTATTTCATAAAAAAACACAAATTTAATATCAGCTAAGTGACACTTTAACTTTAAATGATTAAAAATAGCATGTTTTTGAACTAAAAGCATGATAGATAAGGGAACTCGCCTCAAACGTAGAAAAATTAAACTGCAATATGTACTTCCCTGATTCTGTCAACACTTTAGGTCACGAGAATCATAGAATCATAGAATCATACAGCACAGAAGAGGCCCTTCGGCCCAGCGAGTCCGCACCGACACATTAGAAACACCTGAACTCCTGCTTAATTCCATCTGCCAGCACTTGGCCCTGAATGCTATGATGTGCCAAGTGCTCATCCAGATACTTTTTAAAGGATGTGAGGCAACCCGCCTCCACCACCCTCCCAGGCAGCGCATTCAAGTCCGTCATCACCCTCTGGGTAAAAATGTTTTTCCTCACATTCCCCTAAATGTCCTGCCCTTCACCTTGAACCTATGTCCCCTCGTGACTGACCCTCCTGCTCAGGGAACAGCTACTCCTTATCCACTCTGTCCATATCCCTCGTAATCTTGTTCACTAATATTGCTTTACAAACAAGCAAACACGGTGCAGTAACAGGATTAGATTGGATTGGTTAAAAGAGACCAGTGTGCTAATTTTATCAGAGCACAATATTTTAGTGAGTAAAATTTGATGCAATTTGAAAACCCCAGGAGAAATGCGGCCAGGCTATTGTACTCCTCTCCCACATGTTTTGGGAGCCTTAGCTAAGAGCAGCCAATTGACATGTCACCTTTAAGATTTGCATATTGCAGAGACTGCCCACCTGTGCAGGTGTGTTTCATGGGATCAGCTGCCTGACTTTGCTGCATGGGTCACTGCAGTCAATAGTAAGGGGAGTGGGG